>NC_139701.1:44246333-44478833 GCF_964188405.1 Protomyctophum parallelum | reverse complement strand
ATACAAGGACTTAAGCTTCTAAAATAAATACTGCTGCTGTAATTAAAGAGAGAACATACTCTCAATAGTGGATAGACTGAATGATTAACTACCCCAAAAATATAGTTTACATTTTACCACTACTATTAACTTAAAACAGAATTCTTAATATTGTAAGCATAATGATATTGTCGCATTGTGATATTTGGCCATAACTCCCTCCTCTGAGGGAGCTACCTTTGGGGAAGGGGGTTGTTGTCCAGACAGGGGCCAGACTGGTGAGGGTCATGGGTTCATGTAGCATGCCAAAGTTTGTGCTATTGCCATTGAGAATGCATTGGGCATTTAAGTTAAATAACTCAGAAACTACAAAACGTTTCAAAGTAAAAAGTTCCAGCATGTGTCTCCACAGTAAGCTGAATTTTACAAAGTGTGAATGGAGTTTCTAGGTGAAAGTGATTTTTTGAAGTGCCACTATCTGCCTATAAATGTCTCAAATTTGATAGCACTATATTTCTAAAACTATGAAACATTTCAAAGATTCCTTTTCAGGCACACATGTCCACCGTAGGATGAACCTAAATAGGTTTAAATGGGGTTTCTAGGTGTAAGTATGTAGTAGGACTAGTAGTGGGTGAAACGTTACAATGGTAATATGTTGTAAAACAATGAGTAATGGTAATATTTAGTGGTTTTCACTTTTACAAAAAAAATAATAATAATATAATATAATAATTATTCTTAACCGTGCACTTGCATGACAGCAAACCTATGGGGAACATTCACCAAAAGCAGCTGATCTACAAGCTCACAAGCTGTCATGATGTTGTGCAGCCTATATATTTTGGTTATTTGATTTTATATAGTGCTTAAATTAGTCCTTTAATGCAGACCGATACAAATAAGGCAACGTAAACCCATAATAATTGAATAAATCTGGAAAACATCATTGGTTTGTGATCAGTTTGACTGCTTAATGAACAGTAAAGACATTAGGTTAAACCTGGCTGTTAGCCTGGTCCGGAGCAGGCTAAATCCAAAGCATTAGTTTCCATGGTAACTAATGTAGCATCACTTTCATGAAACCCCCATAACCCTCATAACCCCCCTGTACAAAAAAGGGAGTAAATTAGAACCCGGCATCTACCGCCCTATTTCTATTCTAAGCTCCATCTCGAAAGTGATGGAAAAAATAGTCTATGAACAGGTTGAAAAGTATCTAGCCACTAATAAATTGCTGTACGAGTTCCAATCTGGGTTCAGAACATCCCACTCCACTGACACATGCCTCCTCTATTTGAGCGACCACATCAAACACGAGGTGGACGCTGGAAAATACTGCGGCATGGTCATGCTGGACCTCCAAAAGGCTTTTGACACCGTGAACCACTCCATACTGGTTAACAAGCTTAAAGCTATTGGTTTTGATAGCACATCAGTGAGCTGGATGCAATCCTACCTGGAGGGGAGAGAACAGATGGTGGAGGTGAACGGAACACTGTCCCCTCCCCTCCCAGTGATCTGTGGCGTCCAACAAGGAAGCATACTAGGGCCTTTACTGTTCCTAATATATGTTAACGACATGACTTCAGCTTGTGACTGCAACTTGTTCCTGTTCGCAGATGACTCAGCACTGCTGGTCTCGGACAGGAACAAACTGCAGGTTGAAAAGACCCTCAGCTCTGAACTCGGTAGAATCTGCACCTGGCTCGCTGATAACAAACTATCCTTACACCTGGGAAAAACTGAATCCATCCTCTTCGGATCAAATAGTAATCTCAGCAAGGCAGATGGCTTCTTGGTTAGAGTGGGTGACAATATTATCACACGAAAAGATCAAATTACCTACCTAGGTTCCATCCTGGAGGCCAATCTTTCCGGTGATAAAATGGCCACCAACGTAATCAAAAAAGTTAATCAAAGAACAAGATTCCTTTACAGGATCTCTTCACTGGTCAGCAAAAACACCTTGAAGACCTTAACAGGAGCCCTCGTACAAGGTTTCTTTGACTATGCATCCACCTCTTGGTACCACAGCACCTCAAAGGCCCTTAAAACAAGGCTCCAGACCTCCCAAAACAAACTGGTCAGGCTCCTACTTGGCCTCACCCCCCGAAACCACCTCACCCCTGCCCACTTTGACAGGCTGGGATGGCTTAGGGTCGACGACAGAGTACAGCATCTTGCAATGGGTCTGGTCCACAAGATTCGATACACCACCAAGATACCCATGTACCTGTCTAAATTAGGGCCGGGACTAATTGCGATTAATTACGATTAATTAACTACAGAAAAATGTATGCATTAAAAAAATGAACGCATTTTAATCGCACTATTTTTTTCACCGCGAAACGTTGTCACTGGACAGTTTTCAGACGGACCTGCGCACCAAGTGTCCGTGTCCTCTTCAGACAATAACACCACCAGAAACCGCAGACAGTTCACCAGACTGGGGGAAGCCGCTGAGATCACTTTGCTTGTCCCCGTGGATTGGAAATAGGATTTAAAAGGCTATCCGATGGTAGCGTGGATTACAGCACAGTTGTGTGCAATTATTCACTAAATAATTATTACCCCTATTACTACAAAAACAATGTTTTATTGCTTAAACGTATGTATTCACTATTCATTGATTCACTAGTATACCAAATTCCATTTGAAAAAATTGCTTTCTCACTGTTCTCGGGTCAAATAATGATATGCGATTAAAATGCGATTAATCTAGATTAATTAATCGCAAAGCCTCTGATTAATTAGATAAATTTTTTTAATCGAGTCCCAGCTCTAGTCTAAATACTTCCTTAATGTAAACGAAGTCCACACCCACAACACCAGAGGGAGTGCAACAAACCATGTACAACCCAGATTCGGCACAAACAAGGGACTAAATTATTTTCGCTCCTATGCCACCAAAATGTGGAACGCCCTACCAACAGTCATTAAGACATGTGAATCCCTTGACTCTTTCAAAACCGCTCTCAAAGGGCACCTACGGATGGCTGCAATTCGAAACTGGCCTCTGTAAAATCTGAATCACACACAGCTCATAGTCACACAGCTCATAGTCACACAGCTCACAGTCACACAGCTCACAGTCACACAGCTCACAGTCACACAGCTCATAGTCACACAGCTCATAGTCACACAGCTCACAGTCACACAGCTCACAGTCACACAGCTCACAGTCACACAGCTTATAGTCACACAGCTCATAGTCACACAGCTCACAGTCACACAGCTCACAGTCACACAGCTCACAGTCACACAGCTCACAGTCACACAGCTCACAGTCACACAGCTCACAGTCACACAGCTCATAATCACACAGCTCACAGTCACACAGCTCATAGTCACACAGCTCACAGTCACACAGCTCACAGTCACACAGCTCATAGTCACACAGCTCATAGTCACACAGCTCACAGTCACACAGCTCACAGTCACATAGCTCACAGTCACACAGCTCACAGTCACACAGCTCATAGTCACACAGCTCACAGTCACACAGCTCACAGTCACACAGCTCACAGTCACACAGCTCATAGTCACACAGCTCACAGTCACACAGCTCATAGTCACACAGCTCATAGTCACACAGCTCACAGTCACACAGCTCACAGTCACACAGCTCACAGTCACACAGCTCATAGTCACACAGCTCACAGTCACCATGCCATAAAATATCTTTCCAACGTTTCGGCCTTCTTCAGGGTATTGGTCCTAACTTTACCACGCACGCACACACACACACACACACACACACACAGACACACACACACACACACACACACACACCCACACACACACACACACACACACACACACTCACACCCACACACACACACACACACACACACACACACACACACACACACACACACACACACACACACACACACAGGTTAACTCTTACCTGCCCAGCTCGGAGCCCATGGTGTAGAACTCCTCCACTGTGGCGTCTCGTCTGGATCCGTCCACCCAGAACTCCACCAGGGCGGCGCTAGAGGGCCGAGATGTGGGCATGGTGATGATGTCACATGCACACAGTTCACTGTTCAGTGTGTGCGTGCGCGTGTGCGTGCGTGTGTCTGAGCGTGTGTGTGTCAATAGTCAGTCATTCCCAGATTAAGGAACATGATGGATGGATGATAACACAGTCTGTTAATCCTCAACGCTCCGATCCGGTGGGGTCTTCAGATCCGCTCCAGTATGTCCAGCAGATCCGGTCCAGTATGTCCAGCAGATCCGGTCCAGTATGTCCAGCAGATCCGGTCCAGTATGTCCAGCAGACAGTGGATGTCAGTTGTTGATGTGTGAAGTCAACACCGAACTTCTGTAAACATAAACATACACTGTAAACATTCACTCTGTAAACATAGACATTCTGTAAACAACACACTGTAAACATTCACTCTGTAAACATACAGACATTCTGTAAACAACACACTGTAAACATTCATTCTGTAAACAACAGACATTGTAAACAACAGACACTGTAAACATATCAACATCTTGGTACGTCTCTAAATGTTGTGATGAATTGAACATGGTGGACTCTGATGTAAACAAACAGATTGTTGTATAGCTGATGCATGAGACTTGTTGACTGATACAAGCTCGCAATTCATTTGCAATGGGAGTCACATGGTTTGACACAACATTTTCGTTGTATGAGGGGGAGGGGGGGCAGTCGAAACACAGACGAAAGCCGTACAACAGAAATGTTGTGTCAAACCATGTGACTTCCATTGGAGATGCATTGGGGCGGCCATGACACTTACCCTTTGTTTACATCTAGCATGCAACAGCCAACATTGATGCATGCTAGCTGTGAAGGTGTGAGTGAAGCCTAAGCATCTAGCATACAGCATTGATGCATGCTAGCTGTGAAGGTGTGAGTGAAGCCTAAGCATCTAGCATACAGCATTGATGCATGCTAGATGTGAAGAAAGGCTTTGTTTACATCTTGCCCCAATGCATTCGTAGCAGTTGTTGTGTTGACCTGAACTGTGGTTGAACTGAAGCCCATTCCATGTTCAACCAATCAACCAATCAATCAATTAATCAACCAATCAATCAATCAATCAAACAATAGCAGATTATTGACACAGATGAGAGTATGGGCCTATCTAAGCTGTATAAGAGACTATATATTTATATAGGCTATAATATATGTGCCTATATACTATAAAACAATATAGGCTATAATAGACTATATTAATATTATGCTGTATAGTTATATAGACTAACAGTTTATTAGACTATAGACTAATGTATATATGGACTAATGGATATATTTAGCCTATAGTATAGATTAATATATTTAGCCTATAGTAAAGATTCATATATTTAGGCTATAGATAATGATTCATATATTTAGGCTATAGATTAACATATTTAGGCTATAGTATAGATTAATATATTTAGGCTATAATATAGATTCATATATTTAGGCTATGCTAAATATAGAAGTATAGAGTAGAGAGTAGCATCCTGGTTATCACATCTGGAATAATAATATATTTAGGTTTATAGATTAGCAGAGCATTCCTGATTATCACATCTGGACTAATAATATATTTATGTTGTTATAAAACACACCATCCATCCATGTCTTCTTCCTGACGTTTCACTTCCACTCCTCCGCTTTCTTTATTTTCATCACAAATCCCTCCACCAGTCTGTCTGTCTGTCTGTCTGTCTGTATTTCTGTCTGTCTTTCTGTCTGTCTGTCCCAACAGGGTAAATGTCCAGATATTTATTTCCACAGCAACACGAAGCCTGCTGGTTCCGTGCAGCTGCAGCGGTGAAGCATCGCAGAATAAACCCAGAAACAGTGTCCTCGGAGCGGCTGCAGTCCTGGCTGTGTGTCGCTGATCATAAGCCCAGAAACAGTGTCCTCGGAGCGGCTGCAGTCCTGGCTGTGTGTCGCTGTTCATTCACATCCAACACGGATACAGAACAGATGCTCCGACGGGGCTGGGTTTCGCTTCCTACGTCACACTACAAACGGTGACCTATCGAATTATGCGTCCCACAGCCGGCCCACTGAGTCGGAGACCCCCTCGACAGGCACACAATTCTTCAAGTCACAATTCTCCATGTGACAGCTGTCAGGAGGAGGCTGTTTCTCTGGCGCTGTTTCTCTGGCGCTGGCGTGTGTGTGTGTGTGTGTGTGTGTGTGTGTGTGTGTGTGTGTGTGTGTGTGTGTGTGTGTGTGTGTGTGTGTGTGTGTGTGTGTGTGCGTGCGTGCGTGCGTGTGTGCGTGCGTGCGTGTGTGTGTGTGTGTGTGTGTGTGTGTGTGTGCGCGTGTGTGTGTGTGTGCGTGCGTGTGTGCGTGCGTGTGTGGATTAATCTCGCCTTCTGTTCGTTTCCATCAATCCTCTTCCTGCAAGTATAGAGTGATGATTATCTCCGCCAGGCCGGAACGCCCGGAGTACCTCAATGTTAAAACCATAATAACGCTTGTTTGATTGATTGATTGATTGATTGATTGATTGATTGATTGATTGATTGATTGATTGATTGAATACTTTATAGGACTTTTCTGTTGGATGTAGGCCTATGGGCTGTCAATCAGTGTGAGTGTCAGGGCCAGGAAGTAGTTTGTCACTCAATATGAGTACAGAATGATGATGATGATGATGATGATGATGATGATGATGATGATGATGATGATGATGATGATGATGATGATGATGATGATGATGATGTCATGATGATGTAGGCTATAGTCATTTTCTTATTTGTGGCAAAAATGACTGGCTAGTGGCTATAGTAAATTATATTATATTAGATTAGATGTCTTTATTATCCACAAGGGATTCTCTTTTGCTCAGGTCAATGCATACATTCAGGATAATACATACAGGACAATAAATAATTATACAAATACAATAAAACACCCACCAAAGTACTAGTAAAATAATTCTATATTATATTCGTAGCAACTTTAGAAATATTAGTCTTTATAGCAGTGACATCATGTCTGTGACATGTCTGTGACAACTGACATCATGTCTGTGACATCATTAGTTCACCCATAAATGGACTCATCACTGCTTTTGTCTCTGTCTCATTCCTGAGACCTGACTGATGACCCTATTGGTCACCCTACGGGTCGCCCTATTGGTCAGCCTTGGTCACCGTACCGCCGGATTGGCCAAGCCTTGTGTGTCATTGGTGACGTTGTAACCGTATATAAGTCTTGTAGCTCATATAACAGACCTCAGGTTTTTACGCAAGACGACATGCTCGGATATGAGCTGAGATACCACGCTGTGCTGGAAGGTGCAGCGGTAGAGTAGAGTAGAGCTGTAGTACTAATGCTGTGCTGGACGGTGCACCAGAAAGGCTCAAAGAGGATCCATCACGCCGCTGTAGCGGTCGGTCACAAGGTCTACTCGTTCGGAGGTTACGACTATGCAGAGACTCACACGTACAACGTGGGCCAGATGGACGTTCACGTCTTCAACACGGTGTCTCTGCGTTGGACCAAACTGCTCCCCTCGGTGGTGACTGCGGGGAGAGAAGGAGAAGAACTGCTCCCCTCGGTGGTGACCGCGGGGAGCGAAGGAGAAGAACTGCTCCCCTCGGTGGTGACCGCGGGGAGCGAAGGAGAAGAACTGCTCCCCCCGGTGGTGACCGCGGGGAGCGAAGGAGAAGATCCCCTCCCCCCGGAGGAGGTTCCCTCCATGCGCGTGGCTCACACGGCCGCGCTGCTACGAGACACGGTTTACATCTTCGGGGGAATCGTGAACGTCGAGATAGAGATGGACGGCAGCGGCGTCACCACCATCCGAGGGGACAAGTGCAATGCGCTGTACGCGTTTAACGTGGACACTCGCGCCTGGTCCGAGCCTCGCGTCCGCGGGAGCGTCCCCGAGGCGAGGTGGGGCCACTCCGCCTGCGTCTCGGCGAAGGTCATGTACGTGTTCGGAGGATTCAACCTGACGAGCGGGCGGTCTGACGACGTCTACAAGCTGGAAACCACCGCGATGGTCTGGACTTTAATCGACAGCAGAGGAACTCCACAACAACCCGTTTCACAGGACAACCGTGACCACACGGTCTCGCAGTATCACTCTGCCACCATCATCGACACAAAGATGTTTGTATTCGGCGGCCAAAGGAACCAAGACGAGATGGACCACAACATGGTCAGGGTGTTTGACACAGAGACCAACCTCTGGCTGAAGATGCCTAACTCCGCCCCGTGTTTTCCAGAAGGACGCATGGGTCACTCGGCCTTCGCCTACAGGGGAGAGCTGTACATATTCGGTGGCCACACCTGTCGTCTGGAACGGACCTTCAACGACCTGTGGAAGTTCAACCCGGAGAGCCTCTCCTGGAAGACGGTGGAGCCTAAAGGTAAACGCCCGTGCTGGATGTCCCGGATGAGCTGTTGCATGCTGGGAGAGCGCGTGGTCCTCTTCGGAGGATACCGATACCGAGACGGTGTGTCCGTTCCACTGGACGTCCGAGATGACCCCGAGGTGTCCGACGACCTGTACATCCTAGACCTGAGTCCTAGTCTGAAGACGCTGTGTCAGCTAGCGGTCCTTCAAGACGGTCTGGATCAGTCCGGTCTGCCCCGCGACGTACGCTGGGAACTGGCGGCCATGACTACCGACCAATCAGACGTCAGATAGGAACCTGACAGCCATGACTACCAACCAATCAGACATCAGGTAGGAGGAACCGACAACCATGACTACCGACCAATCAGACGTCGGGTAAGAATTGACAGCCATGACTAACAAGAGCAACAGGAAAATAAAATATGCTTCTGTCAGAGAAGGAGTTCCAGACGATGGAACAGAAGAACAGGAAAGACCAGGAGAAAGGATGCGACATTCTGACGGGAAGGAAAGCAGAACACAGTGATGTGATTCCCTCGTGACCCGACTACGGATAAGCGGTTGAAGATGGATGGAAACTGGGAGAAGAAAAGGACTGCTCAGGTTTTTTTTAAATCCCTTTTCTTATTTTTCTGTCATAATTGAGGAAATTAATCCACAATCCTGATGTTGGTAAAAAACACTTTTCTTTAGCGTTACCTCGTGACCTGTGAGCTTGTAGATTTTAACATGTTGTAGAAACTAGCGCCATATATGTATATATTCTACTGTTAGACAGATTAGGTTCTGGGTTTACTGATGATCCTTGATGACTATATCCATGTATATGTGATGTATTAGTAATCCAGTGATTTACAGCACATGGTAATACAGTATTAATTTAAGTCTGATAAATTCCTCCATTGTAAATTTAAATGAGACTGGCTCAGGAGGTAGTGCAGGGCGTCCAATGATCCATGGGTCGGCGGTTCGAATCCCGGCTCCTCCTGTCTACATGTTACAAGTGTCCTTGGGCGCTTTATAAATGCACCATTTACCATTTACCAAATGGTCATAATAAGATTTATAATAATTATAATAAATGTAGATTTTATCATGTTATATTGTAGAAACTATGTCCATACATGTAATAATAATAATAATAATAATAATAATAATAATAATAATAATAATAATAATGTAGCATTGTAGCTCCATATTGCGTCGTTATGATGAATTCCTGTTCTGTTCTTTAACTATATAGAAGTGTCTATTTGTACGTCTCTAACTGTTTTGATGAATTGGACAAGGTGGACCCTGTTGTAAACAAGTGTAATGCTTAATTGGGTCGTGAGTTTGTGCTTGAAATGTACTGTAATTCTGCAAACTGTTAATAAATATTTCAATCAATCAATCAATCTCGTTCTTATTTTATGAGTGAAAAGTGGATTTAACGACGACTTCACTTGTAATGATTCATTTTGTCCACAGGAGGGCGACAAAGACAGTATAATACTGTATAATTCTTACGATACATACGATACAGCAAAGCGAAAATGAAAAAACTTCAGGTGGCATATATATATATATATATATATATATATATATATATATATATATATATATATATAATGATGCTTTTCGAATATTCCTGAGACTCCCAAGATGAACCAGTGCAAGTGAAATGTTTGTGACCAGTAATGATGAATTCCTGTTCTGTTCTTTAACTACATAGAAGTGTCTATTTGTACGTCTCTAAATGTTTTGATGAATTGAACAATGTGGACCCTGTTGTAAACAAGTGTAATGCTTAATTGGGTCGTCCACTCACAGTTAACAGTCTTTGTATTGAGTTTGTGCTTGAAATGTAGGCCTACTGCAATTCTACAAACTGTTAATAAATATTTCAATCAATCAATAAAAAAAAAAAACACAAGAAAATCAATGGGCAGTTGGGTAAGCATAACAATAGCAGCATAAACGGCAACAACAAATAACCTCACAACAAAGGCAGAAACTAATAGGAAAAGGCCTTAACATAGAGATAGGCTTTTAGAATTGATTTAAAAGAAGTCACTGAATTTCCAACCATCAGCTTGCAATGCAGATTCGATTCTTGCAGTTTATTTATTAGATCATTATCACACAGTTATTGACATACTTTATCATTTACCAAGCAGCTGAATACAGAAGATACTCTACAGTCTGTCAGACACTTTTTAGTATTAAACTATTTGTTTTAATGTTCCAAGTCCATGTTTATGTGACGTGATAGTTTTGCACAGTTTATTTATGATTTTTTCAAATAAATACAAATATTCATAATATGTTTATATTTGTCTTGTCTACTAGAATATAGCTTCCAGATTAACTCAATAAACCTTAACCCATTCTGGAGTTTTAAGATTATTTTAAACTTTAGCTATTGAAAAATGAAAGATCTATAAGCTCATAGTGCGGCACCGAGTGAGGCGCTACGAGCTTGTAGATCTGCTATTTTAGAAAAATGATGAAAATGTGGTGCAAATCTTTGAATATATATTCTTTCAGAGCGAACATTTTTAACTCAAATCCTTGCTTCTGGGGGATCCCTAGATTCTAGGGATTCTAGGGCCTAGAACAACATATTTGGCGGCCAATTGCATGAGGGGTGAGGGGTGCGTTAAAACGACCGGATTAAGGTTGGTGAGGGGTGCGTTAAAACGACCGGATTAAGGTTGGTGAGGGTTCTGTTAAAACGACTGGATTAAGGTTGGTGAGGGTTGCGTTAAACCGACCGGATTAAGGTTGGTGAGGGGTGCGTTAAAACGACCGGATTAAGGTTGGTGAGGGGTGCGTTAAAACGACCGGATTAAGGTTGGTGAGGGATGCGTTAAGACGACCGGATTAAGGTTGGTGAGGGATGCGTTAAAACGACCGGATTAAGGTTGGTGAGGGATGCGTTAAAACGACTGGATCAAGGGTGGTGACTGGTGAGGGATGCGTTAAAACGACCAGATTAAGGTTGGTGAGGGATGTATTAAATTAACAACCGGATTAATCTGGTCGTTTGTGAGGGATGCTTGCGGTTATGTTTAGGTTAGATTTGTACCCCGCAGCACGGGTGATCAGCGTGAGGTACGAACTGAAGATTATGTAATATTGGATATTTTGTAATGGTTTTCTTGGGTATTATGTAATGTAAGCAGTGGCTATGTTGAAAGAAGACGTCCCAGTCTGTGCATAGGAGTCACGACTTCAACTCCTCCACTGCATCACCATCCACATCCACATGGATAGTTTTTTCTTTACTATACAGAGCTATATGTGGGGGTGAGATATGATAATGCATTTATTTATATAGTACTTTTCCAAACACAGTTACAAAGTGCTTTACACTAGGATCAGCAAATTACAATACAGGTTAAAACAACATCAACACAAGAAAATCAATGGGCATTTGGGTAAGCATAACAATAAGTATAGGACCATAAACGGCAACAACAAATTACCAAACAAAGGCAGAAACTAATAGGAAAAGGCCTTAACATAGAGATAGGCTTTTAGAATTGATTTAAAAGAAGTCACTGAATTTCCAACCATCAGCTTGCAATGCAGATTCGGCACAATCAAGGGACTAAATTATTTTCGCTCCTATGCCACCAAAATGTGGAACGCCCTACCAACAGTCATTAAGACATGGAAATCCCTTGACTCCTTCAAAACCGCTCTCAAAGGGCACCTACGGACGGCTGCAATTCGAAACTTTGCCCCCGTAAATTCTGAATCCACCACCCACACCTTTTTCCCCTCACTGTATATATATTTCCCACTTTTTACCTCCTCTATGATGATTTCCTGTTTTTGTCTAAATGTTATGATGAATTGAAAATGGTGGACCCTCTTGTAAACAAGTGTAATACTTTATGGTGTCGTCCACTCACAGTTGACAGTTTTTGTATTAAGTTGTACTTGGAATGCACTTCAAGAAACCTGTGATGCGCACAAACTTAAAAACAAGGATCATCTCATCTTACGGAGTCACACTGTGGAATGAGCTGGAGGATGAACTAAAGCACTGTGGAAACCAGGGGGGCAGTCAGACAGATATTTCGTGAAGCCACTAAGGAAATGAAAGTTCATATAATGGCCTGTTGTGGCGCTGT
Organism: Protomyctophum parallelum; assembly: GCF_964188405.1. Taxonomy (NCBI): domain Eukaryota; kingdom Metazoa; phylum Chordata; class Actinopteri; order Myctophiformes; family Myctophidae; genus Protomyctophum; species Protomyctophum parallelum. The sequence goes on along the minus strand of NC_139701.1, from coordinate 44,466,370 downwards.
CACTGGACCCAAAAAAACCCCATAGCCCCATAGAGGTCCATGTATTTGGGCCCAACTTCACCTAGACTGTATTACAATTTACAATTTACAATTTACAATTTACAATTTACAATTTACAATTTACAATTTAGGCATTTAGCAGACGCTCTTAATCCAGAGCGACTTACATTTAGGCAAGAACAAAAGCATGGGAATACATCACATAAAAGCATTTATCATGAAACATGCGTAAGCTAAGAAGGTAACAGTGGAATATCTATATGATGAAACTATACATACACTATACATAATAAACTATACATATTCACTACTATGCTATACATATGTACTATGGCGTGCTATGACTATATACAATACAATTATAGTGCTGTCTACATAACATGCTATAAGTCTAAGTCAAATGCTATCTAAGCCAACAGAAATTCTATCTAAGGGGTTAGGGTAAGTGCTATGGGCCATGATGGAGTCTGAAAAGGTGGGTTTTCAGGCTACGGCGGAAGATTGGGAGTGATGCTGCAGTTCTGACTGCAATGGGAAGTGCATTCCACAGTTTTGGAGCCAGAAGGGAGAAGAGTTTGGGACGTGTGGAGCGTTGTCCCGGCGTTTTTAGTGAGGGTACTTCCAGTTTCCCTGCGTTGGCTGATCTGAGTGCGCGGGAGGGTTTGTAGGGTTCAATCATACTTGTAAGATATGGGGGAGCCATACCTTTGGTTGCTTTGAATGCCAGCATCAGAGTTTTGTATTCTGTGCGGGCAGCGACCGGGAGCCAGTGGAGGGAGCGGAGCAGGGGGGAGACATGTGAGAATTTTGGCTGGTTGAAGACCAAGCGAGCTGCTGCATTTTGGATCAGCTGGAGAGGCTTAAGTGCACATGCTGGTAGGCCAGTAAGGAGGGAGTTACAATAGTCGAGTTTTGACAAGACTGTTGTCTGGATTAGGAGCTGGGCTGATTCCTGGGTGAGGAACGGTCTAATTCGTCGTATGTTATAGAGTGTGAACCTACATGATCGAGTGACAGCTGTGATGTGAGCTTTGAACGAGAGCTGACTGTCCAGGACAACACCAAGATTCCTGGCTGTTGGGACAGACGTTACCAGGGCGTTGTCTACGAAAATAGTTAGCTCCTGCATAGGGCAGGACTTAGCTGGGAAGAAGAGAAGCTCAGTCTTGTCTGGGTTCAGCTTGAGGTGGTTGGAGGACATCCACTGTGATATGTCAGCCAGGCATGCAGTGATGCGCTCTTCCACCTGAGTGGCAGAGGGGGGGAAGGATAGGAACAGTTGTGTGTCATCGGCGTAGCAGTGATAGGATATATTGTGAGCAGAGATGATAGTGCCAAGGGATTTAGTGTACAGTGAGAAAAGGAGGGGACCAAGTACAGATCCCTGTGGGACCCCAGTTTGGAGGGTTCGGGGGGATGATAGCAGACCTTTCCAGGAAACCTGGTAGGTCCGATCGGTGAGGTAGGAGGAGAACCACTTTAGTGCCGTTCCACCGATGCCTAGCTCCGCTAGGGTTTCTAGGAGCAGCTGGTGGTTCACTGTGTCAAATGCTGCTGATAGGTCTAGGAGAATCAGTACTGCAGAGTGGGAAGCAGCTTGGGCAGCATGTAGTGCTTCTGTGACTGCCAGCAGGGCAGTTTCTGTGGAGTGGGCCTTCTTGAATCCGGACTGGTTGGGATCCAGCAGGTTGTTCTGTGAGAGATGGAGAGAGAGCTGGTTGGAGACGACACGTTCAATGGTTTTAGAAATAAATGAAAGGAGTGATACCGGTCTGTAGTTCTTGACATCTGAGGGGTCAAGGGTTGGTTTTTTGAGGAGTGGTGTTACTCTGGCTGACTTGAGGGCAGATGGGACGCAGCCTGAGGTTACTGAGGTGTTGATGATGGAGGTGATGAAGGGGAGCAGATCAGGTGCGATGGTCTGGAAGATTGGAGACGGGACAGGGTCAAGAGGACAAGTGGTAGGTCTAGAGGATGTTACTAGTTGTAGAACCTCGTCTGGGGAAAGAGGAGAGAAGGAGGACATGCATGGTATGTTGGGGTTGGTGTTGGTTGAGTCAGATGCCACTTTATGTGGGAGGGGAGGAAAGGAGCTGCTGATATCATCAACCTTCTTCTCGAAGTAGTTGACAAAAACATCAGCAGTGAGGGATGAGGGTTGAGTGGGGGGAGGGGGTTTAAGGATTACCTTAATAAACATGGTCATGAATACTTTCTGCTTCCAGTCACTAGTTTAAAGTATAATTTCTAATGTCATAATATTCTTTTTGGAAAATTATGGTCCCATTTATAAAAGAAATTACCACAAAGTCGCGCATGTTCTGAGGGGCGTGGCTACCATTACAGTCTATGATCGGGATCCCCCACCCACTCGAGTCAAAATAAAAACCAACGGAGAAGAAGGGGGGAAGTCCCGCCTCGTTGTCTGTGCCAGCCAATGGCCAGCTGGGCCAGAACGGATCTAGAAAGATGGCGACTTACAGTGCAAGGAATTATTGGCTTCATTTTACGTCCATGTTAGACCCGGGGAACGCTTTGTCCATATTTTTTACAGTCTATGGTGGAAACATAAACCAATTCAATACTAATGGCATTACAAAAGGGGAACTATGACGTACTGTACTATATAATTATATATTCTTATTACTATACTATACCATACATTATGAAATATATAAGTATAGTCAAACCATATCACATATTATGAGTGGACCACTATTGGTAAACCACACCACAAATATAGTATTATATGTTGCATGTGTGTTATATAATATATATATTATACCATTATTATTATTGTTGTTATTGTTGCTACTGAATGTGTGTAGATAAATGTACATACATAAGGACAGCATGAATGTATGTATGCACTGTGTAAGCAGGCACGGTCTGCTACACGTGCACAAATGGACTCCAGGGGTAGGGCACGACAAGCCTTCTCCCTAACCCTTTTTCGGAACGGACAGGACATGACCTATGGACACTATAAAAATAAGAAATTGAAAAAAAGAAAAGAAAAAAAAAATGAAAATGAAAAATGATGGAAACTGTGTGCAATGTATGAATGTATGTCCTCCTTCCGAAAATAAACTGAACTGAACAGAAACTGAACTGTAATTCTGCAAACTGTTAATAAATACTTCAATCAATCAATCAGTTCCACATGTAGGGCATTCCACAACCCCGTGTAACGAGGCGAGACGGGTGGGCCTTTCTCGAGGATCTAAGGCAGAGGTTCCCAAAGTGGGGTCCGGGGACCCCAAGGGGTCCTTGAGGGAGTTCCAGGGGGTCCCCAGCTAAATGGACCAAATGGACCCTTATGGGTCTTAATGGGTCCATGGAATTAAATGGACCCTCGTGGGCGGCTGTGACTCAGGAGGTAGAGCAGGTCGTCCAATGATCCGTGGGTCGGTGCCTCGGTGGTTCGAATCCCGGCTCCTCCTGTCTACATGTCGAAGTGTCCTTGGGCAAGACACTGAACCCACCATTGGCGTGTGAATGTGGGAAGTGACTGTTCGCTGCTTCACCTCCCAATGTATGAATGAATGAACCATTGTAAAGCGCTTTGAGCACTTGGAAAAGCGCTATGAAAATGCAAGTCATTATTATGAATGGGTCCATTTGGTTCCATCTCAGAGTTAAATGGACATTTATTTTATAATAGCCTATTAATCTAGGTCCCAGACATAGAAATGCCATTAAATGGGTGGTCCGTAGATATATATACACACATATATATATATACACACATTTATATATAAAAATAATATTATTATTATAATATTATTATTATTCCATCTCTAAGGGAGATGCCAGCCACCCGTCGGAGAAAACTCATTTTGGCCGCTTGTAATCGCGATTCGGACATCTCTTATTCTTTCGCTCATGACCGTCACTTATTATTAATTTATTAATTTATTTTCAATCATACAAATCAAATTATCCAAAGACATCCCTAAATCAGTGTCTCAGACAGGACAGTCTCTAAACTAACGGTACATTTGAACAGCGATACGATACGTATCACGATACATGGTTGACGATACGATACATGGACCATATTGGCCCATTATGGCGATACGATTTGATTCAATGATTTGAAATCGATAGTAACCATTTAGCAAAGAAATTAAACGCGTGTGAAACTTGTGGATAATGCAGTTTTTAAGGGAAATGTGTGAATTTGGATATAAATAAGTAAACACAGTAATTATCTGGAAAATAGAAATTATATTAAACTAAGTAATTAAACCCCTCTTTCTTTATTTCCTTCTAAAGATTGCCAAATACCACACACAAAAACATAGTATTGATACAATTGATTATTTGCATTGCAAAACAATACGATACAAAGTCAATGTTGCCGTTTTCATTTCGATATGCTTTGATTCTATAAATTAAAATTGATTTTTTCGATGCAGTTACTATATCGTTAAACCCCTACTCTACACCCTAAAACACTGTCTCAGACAGGACAGTCTCTAAGCCCTAAACCAGTGTTTCAGACAGTCTCTAAACCCTAAACCAGTGTCTCAGACAGGACAGTCTCTAAGCCCTAAACCACTGTCTCAGACAGTCTCTACACCATAAACCAGTGTCTCAGAGACTGTCTGAGACACTCACCCTGAACCAGTGTCTCAGGTCAGATTCTCACCTAATACTTCGGTAGACTCAGATCCGTATGGGCGGGGAAAGGATACTTGCATATTTAATTGGCTGCGGTTTGCCTTCACACTGTCATTCGCAGCAATTGGAAACGCAGCAGGGGGGACCTTTATCAATGTGTTCCGTTCATAAACTATAGCCTACACAGTGAAATCTATGGTGATAAAATTACACTCATAACGTGCATGTGTCGTGCCGTCTGGGACCCCCCCCCCCCCCCTCTCTCTCTCTCTACGCACGCAGCCGCCACACACTGTTATTTTGGGCATGGAGGCACAGCGCTGCATGAGCGCACTGATATAACTCCCCAGTCCCACACAGTGACAGCACTCCATGTTTACGGCACGCACAGACAGACAGACAGAATATTATGTAGGCTATAATACACTGCAGTGTTTTTATGTGTTTTCTTAAGCAATTGATTAATGTAGCCTACACGTCCTCATTTCGATCAGGGCTTCAGTCTCCTTATTCGACCACGTCTATCCACAGTAACGGGACATCTTTGCGCTGCGTAAAATATGCCTTAACCGTCTCCAACTGTGTTCAGCTCCTCACCCGCCACATTATGTTTGCTTCATTTCCTTTATTTACTGCGGATTGCATTCACACCTGCACCGAATCGTAGTCAAGTGCGATTCGAAGCGAAGCGAAACCCACGTTTTTGGGCGGAGTAAAATGCGGTTATTTGCTGCGCATTAGGATTCGAATGAGCCTTCACACCTGCCAAACGAAGCGCACTTTCTGACAATGCGCAGCAGGATTCGTTTTAATCGCAGCAAAGCTCTCTGGTATGAATGCGACCTCAGACAGTCTCTAAACCCTAAATTAGTGTATCATACAGTCTCTAAACCCTAAACCAGAGTCTCAGACAGGGCAGTCTCTAAACCCTAAACCAGTGTCTCAACAGGACAGTCTCAGTGTCTCGGGTTCCGGGCGCTCGTTGGTAGGGATGCCACAAAGTGACCATCAGCCAAATCGAATTGTCGACAGCTCTGGCGAGTAATAATCAATTAATCGAACCCACCCCCCCCCCAAAAAAAAAAATCTATATCAGATAAAACTTTTAAGATTTTATATTATTCACATGCAATGGTCACATAACCATTATGTTGACTCTGAGTGCATACTTTGATGGTTACAGTTTTATAATCAGTTTTGATGAGTAAACCTTTGTGGAGATCTTCTCAGTGCCATTCAGGGTGGAAAATGAAATCCATTTGGATTTGGGGAGAAGTTGTTTCATAAGGGGCTGGTATGAAGTACTTGATATAAAGAGAACATGTTCAGTTCACTAGTCTACACTCTACTCTACACCTGCCTTCATTTCATCTGATTGTCTGTCTGGCAGGCACTTAACAAGTGATCGTTAACTGTGTCAGAGAGTTAAGTGTTAGAGAGAGGTGTCTTTGCTCAACTTGATTTATACTTATATTCTCCACTCTGATGAAGGTACATGTTCGATATATCATGCAGCCTTACTTATTAGCCTATATTTTAACTATTGTTTATTTTATTTTTATTTTTTTCGATTTTGGAGACTACGATGATTAATCGGAAAATCGATTAATGGGCGGCATCCCTACTCGTTGGACGGGTGACATCTGTGGGGGTGGTGGTCTGAGGCGGAGGCTTCATCGAAGCCTTCATCTGTAAATCTTCATCGAAGGCTTTCTCCAGAAGTTTTAGGACGTTCCTGCGGAACACGTCCCTGTTGAAGCCCTGGCTGAACACGTACAGCAGCGGGTTCAGGCAGCTGTTGAGAAGCCCCAGAGCGCCGGTCAAGGGTTTCAGAAACTCGATCACGAGAGCCAGCGTCTCATTGTCCCTCAACATTGAAAAATGGCACGAATAAATCAGCCACGTGAGGTGAATGGGGAGCCAGCACAGGAAGAACACGGCGATAACGGTCGCTATGATTTGGAAGGAGCGACGTGCTGATCGGCTGGTCAGCGGGCGGTTCCTGAGCCGGTAGACGATGACGGAATAGCAGGAGATGATCACGGCGAACGGAAACGCGAATCCCAAGACGAAGCGAGTGACGACCATGGCCCTGAATCGGAATTCGTGCAACTGAAACTCTTCGGGTGTAATCGGATCGTACACGGCGACGAGTGCATAGTTTTCGTAGCACCGCACCTTATCGCCGACGGGCTCTGTGTCCTTAAAGTAGAAGTAAGGTGTGCTCAGAGCCAGAGTCAGAGCCAGAACCCAGACGCCCAGACTGACCCAGGAGGCATTTCGGACGGTGCGGTAACCACCGCACCGCGCCCACACTGGACACACCACGCACACGCATCTGTCCACGCTGATGACCACCAGGGTGTAGACGCTGGCGTAGTAGTCCATGAAGAAAACAAAACCGTCCATCTTGCACATGAACCAGCCAAAAGGCCAGTGGTAGTCCATAGCGCCGTACGTGATGTTCAGGGGCACGAGGGCCATGACCAGGAAGTCGGCCACGGCGAGGCTGAGGTACCAGACGGTGTTGACGGTCTTCTTCATCCTGAAGCCCGTCGCCCAGATGACCACGCCGTTCCCCGACACGCCCAGCACATACACCACGCTGTAGAGGACCATGGAAATGATGCGGATGTAATTGTAGATTTTATCCCGGTCATAACTGGGAGTACGGAGCAGGGGACGGGGATTATCGGCAGGTGTGGTCATATTCTCCATCATCCTAAAACATAAAAAATAACAAAACAATGAATATACAGTAAGGTACATGTAACATTATTGACAGTTTGCAGAATTACAGTACATTTCAAGCACAACTCAATACAAAAACTGTTAACTGTGAATGGGCGACACCATGAAAGCATTACACTTGTTTACAAGAGGGTCCACCATTTTCAATTCATCATAAGATTTAGAGACGTACAAAATATACACCAAAAACAGGAAATCATCATAGAGGAGGTACAAAGGGGGAAAAAACATATACAGTGAGGGGGGAAAGGGTTGGGTGGGGGATTCAGATTTTACGGGGCCAGTTTGACAGACCCAATAGTAAGGATGCCCCCTCTACTACACGCACGTATGCACCCACACGCGCGCGCACACACACACACACACACACACACACACACACACACACACACACACACACACACACACACACACACACACACACACACACACACACACACACACACACACACACACACACACACACACACACACTCCGTGTGCTCCGTCCGTTACCGGATCAGACAAATAAATACATCAATACAACCTAAAATGGACCCTTACAGGTCTGCAACTCTAAAGAGTGTAACACATAGAACCAAATGGACCCTTACAGGTCTGCAACTCTGAGAGTGTAACACATAGAACCAAATGGACCCTTAAGCTTCGTTCACACCTAAAGAAGCTAGAAAAAAAAGCAAAGATAAAATGATTTTGACGCAGCTTTTTTTTAAGAAAGTGGGCGTGTACAAGGTAGCTGTCAGTCAAGCGGCCTGGACTGTACCCTGGACTGGAGAAAGAAAACAGGCAAAGCTGTCCGAGTAGACGAGCATTTTAAAGTCTAAAATGTAAAATAGCAACTGTAGAGGAGAAATAATTATTATATTTAGTTACATCATAACCTATTTATGGATGAATAAATAATATATATATATATATATATATATAGCCTTCTACTGCTTCGATTCTGCCCTGCAGTAAGGCTATGTGACTATCAGTATTAAATCTCAAATCGAAATCAGACCAGCCTCTCCTCTTTTGTGGAAATCTCACGAACGTTTGACCTACTCACCAATAAAAAGACGGGTTGTGTCAATAGAAAGCCTACTTTCCTTAGTGGACGCACTCCGCTGCGCCCTCTACCGATATTGCCCAGAGAACTGCCTCATAGAGAATATTTTTACAACTTCTCATCCCCCCATACCCTCCCCAAACAGAAAGTAAACCACAACATATAGGCTCACTAGTCCTATATTTCCCTACTTGGCTCACTGTTAACTTCCCCTTTAAATTGCCAGATGGCACACCACTATTTGAACCAGGCTGTGGAGCGCTACCCCTAATAACAAGTAAAAAGAAAACTTAAAAAAAAACGAAATAAAACTAAAGAACAAACAATAAAAGCAGTTATTACTATTACTATTATATTACTTATTAAGTAATAAGACATAAGACATAAAAAATAAAATAAAAATAAAGATTAAGGGGGAAAAGATATAAATAGGCTACCAATTTACTTGTCAGGTTTTCTTTTAATATAGGCTAAGGCTATATCTACTGTCTTTCAACTTTTGCTATGAGGTTCATCGATAGGCCTATACATGAACACAATAAACCAATTGAAATGATTCCCTCAAAAAAATATTATCTATGCGATTGGTTTATCGATTCAGAACGCAGCAAACCAATCACAAAACACGGGCAACATATTGCATAAATAGAGGGGGTACATACAACTGATATAAAGGCTATTCATTATTTTTTAAAGGTATGATTGACGGTGCCCAAGTTTCAACATACATGCAGCTAATGACACACACACACACACGATGGATGTGCACACAACCACAGAGCGGGCTGCTCCTCCCCTCTTCCCGGGGAAAGTTTGGGGGAAAATGCAGCGGGTCCGACACGAAAAAACAACCGGTTTGAACTATATTGTTTAGTTGTTTGTCTATCTATCTATATCTGCTAATTTATCAACCGTGTGTGTGTGTGTGTGTGTTTAGTCCAAATCAGCGTCAGCGACGGATAGCCTTCTGGTCAGTAGTCCATAGCTTCGGCGGTGAGAACCGGGGGGGTGATTGCAGGGGCACTTCTCCCCAGCCACCGTGCCAGTCCACTGGGAGAGAACTGGCTCGCAAGTGACGGAACACAACCTGTTTTCACCGCTTCGACAACTTGTTTCTCATATAAACTTTTATTTCTTTCCATAAATATGCTATGGTCTTGCCAAATATTCATTCATATTTCATATACAGCCCTTATTTAAAAAGTAAATTATTTAATTCGGAGTCGGTGCGGCCGGTCTGCTTTCGCAGAGGCTTTTGGTTTTGTCAAATGAGCTCAACTCCGCCTCCTCAAACCACGCTGTGCTCTGATTGGCTAGAAGCAGCTTCTAGAAGCTGAAGCCAGAATCCAGCTTTTAAAAGCTGCTTCAAAGTTAAGTTTTGAGGAGAAAAAAAGCATGCAAAAAAAAGCTGTTCATTCCAAGCTTAAAAACGAAAAAGCTGCTCTGCATAGAGATAACATGGAACCACAAAGCTAAAGCAGAAGCTAGCTTCATAGGTGTGAACGAGGCATCACAGGTCTAACTCTGAGAGTGTAACACATGTAACCAAGCGGTGGTTTTTACTCACCACCGCTCAACGTTATTTCAGCTCCGGTGGTCACCTCACCACCGAAAGTCCAGACTATGAATGAGCCTTAACATAATCGGTGCCGGGATTCCTTCAAAATAGAAGCTCTGGGGTGCCGGAAAGACATGGCCCCTTTTACTCTGAATTTCCAGCCTCTGCCTCAGCCAATTGAGGCTCAACCAATCAGGCTCTGCCAGTAGGCCGAATTGATTGCCCAGTACACTTTTCAGTTTTCAGTCTTCACACACAGGCACATACACAGAACTCCATGTGGGACACCGGCTGACAGTTAAAAGTTGCATTGTTCTCAAGTAGGCCGGTGGCCGACTGCGACGGGCACGTACAGGTCTAGTCTAACTATAAATGCACCACATCTCTGTCTGTGTGTGTGTGCGTGTGTGTACGGTTGTAATGCATGTGACTCGAGAACCGTTTGACTTCAAATTCGACACGCGTTCCACACCCCCACAGGGAGTGTAGTGCATGCCCGGTGCCTTGAGTCTGTGGGACACACTGTTGTCCAGAAACACCACAAATCGCTCTCGCCAGGCTCTGCCAGTGGACCAAAGTCCCCTCACCTGTGCAATTTCCAGCCTCTGCCTCAGCCAATTGATCCGTTACGCGTTCGCAATAAACAACGACAAAAGTGACGACTGGCTCACCTGGAATGATACAAAGTAATTGATTTAAGGTCAACTTGACCTCCTGTCACACACGCGCGCACTCTCCTCTCCTCTTCGAACACACGCACACACACCCACCGTGATCAGGAAGGGACCCCGCTCCTCGTTCGCTACCTCCCTGGCGATCAGCTTCTGCAGGGACAGCACCGTGGACCGATGGTCTTGGAGAGAGAGAGAGAGAGAGAGAGAGGAGGGACCAAGAGGAGAGAGAGGGGGGAGAGAGAGAGAGGAGGGACCAAGAGGAGAGAGAGGGGGGAGAGAGAGAGAGAGAGAGAGAGAGGAGGGACCGAGAGGAGAGAGAGAGACACACCACACAACAACACACCAGCTCCATCTCAATTATTATCATATATATCTAAACTAAATTTACCTCCATGCCACGCCCCATTGATGACATGATTTGTTCAAAAGTAGCCCAGACCAAGTATTAACTGCATACATTAATAAACCTTTCAGATGGTCGACACATTTCACCGTCTTTTCCTCCGTGAGGGGGACTCCGGCGTCTGAAAAGACGGACCTGAGGATGGAGGTGCGGGGTGGGGGGGGAGGGGGCTCGACTATGAGGAAGTCGTCCAGGAGGTGCACGAGGTGGGCTATGGGGTGGTTGTTGACCAGGATCCAACACAGGGCGTCTGAGAGTGCATTGAACCTTTTTGGGCTGCTTCTGCACCCAAATGTGAGGCGGACGGCAAAGTAGTAGGAGTCCTTCCACTGGACCCCGAAGAGGTGCCAGTAGTCGGGGTGGATGGGGAGGACCTTGAAGGCATTCGTGATGTCGGAATTGTGGGGGGAGGAGAGGTCTACGACCAGGCACTTCTTCCCCGAGTACTTCCGCGTGGCGATGCCGATCGGGCTGATGCGGTACAGCGGGAAGGGAGGCTCGTGGAAGGGCCCCATCATAAAGCCCTCCTTGACTTCCTTGGCGAGCAGGGTGTCGACCGTTGCTGGGTCTTGGGTGGCTGACAGGAGGTTGTGGGAGGTGTGGGAAGTGTTGGGGATGGCTAGCAAGCCGGGGTGAAAGCCGTTGGTGAAGCCATTGGTGAGGAAGTGCATGAACTGGCGGTCGGGGTGGTTGCGTAGGGCGTGGGAGAGGGCTGGGACTTTGACGGGGGTGCTGAGGTGGCGGCGGGCTAGTCATGTGGGGTTGTGTAGGCATGCTGCGCGGCCGTGGGCTCCTCCACAGAAGGAGCAGGCGTGCAGCATCCTGCAGGATGACTGGGAGCAGCCGAGGTGATTGAAATTGTTACAGATCATTCGGCCGGATTGGTAATACATTGACCTTCCTTGGAGGGGGAGATGAGGTTGTTCGGGGATTGTTTGGGGACTATAGGGGGGGGGGGGGCTGCGGAGCGGGAGTGGGTGGATTGGGCTGGAGGGCGGGCGGAGGAGGCGGATGCAGAAGCGGATGCGGGTTTGGGGCGGGGCTTCTGGACGGCCGTGGTGCAGGCGGAGGTGGGGTGGGAGGGGGCTCCGCAGACCTCGCAGGAAAGGGAGGCCCTGGACGCGAAGACCCTGCAGTAGAGCTCGTGGTCCAGGACCCCCCAGTACACGGTCTGGTTAAACTGCTGAACCGCCTGGGTGGTGAAGAGGACGTGGTATGTGTAGTACCCCGTGCCGCCGAACCGAATCGCCAGCTCCAGGACCAGGGTGAGGTACTGGTCCAGGTTGGCTCGGCGGCTAGGGTACGCGGAACACACCACGTCTCTATAGACCTCCGTGGAGGTCAGGAGGGGGAGGGGTTGGCGGAGCTGTGCGAGGCAGCCGAGGCGGGTTATGAGTTCTCTGTTCCTGAGGGGGTCTGTGAGTGATGGTTGTACCGTTGAGGATAAGGAGGTGAGGCGGGACTGGGGACGGCAGCCGGGGTGGCTGAAGTCAGAGTGAAGGTGGGGGCCGGGGGCTGGGCGGAGTTGAGGGTGGAGGGCATCTGGAAGGCGGGGGGGAGGGAGGGGGGAGGTGCCTGGGAGGTTCCGAGGAGCAGGGAGGAGAGCATGGAGAAGACCTGGGCTGGGTCGGGAGGAGGCGTGGCCTGGGTGGTTGCCGTGGTGGCGTGGGGGCTCCAGGTGGGCAGGGGGGGTGGGCGAGTGGTAGCAAGCCTGGTGCTGTGGGGGCTCCAGGTGGGCAGGAGGGGGGGAGGGGGCCGGGCGGCGGCGTGTCTGGCGTCGGGTGGGCTCCGGATTGGCGGGGGGAAGAGGGGGTGGTGGGCGGCGGTGAGGCTGGCGTCGAGCCTGGCATTGGGTGGGTTCCGGGTGGGCCTGGCGTCGGGCTTGGCGCTGGGTGGGCTCCGGGTGGGAGGGTGGCGAGCGGTGGCGAGTCTGGCGGCAAGCTTGGTGCTGGGAGGGCTCCGGGGGGGGGGGAGGTGGCGAGTGACGGCGAGCCTGAATGGGTGGGGGGGGGGGGGGGGTGGCGGTCTCTGTGAGCCTGGCGGGCGGGGGGGGGGAGACGGGGAGGTGGGGGTCGAACGCCCGCTTGGCGCTGATGAGGACGAGGGTGGGGAGGAGGAAGGGGATCTTTTGCGGGAGATGGTGTGGTCCCGTGGTGCGCGGCGTTGGACTTGAGGGGGGGATGGAGGAGGCGCTTGCTGGTCTGAGGGAAGAGAGCGGGAGAGGGGAGGGGGGTTGGAAGAGAGCGAGGTGCGACACCGCGACCGCCTGCGTGGCGCATTGCCTCACCTGCCAGTGTGCTCGTAGGGAGGGGGGGGTGTTTGAAGAAGTCTGCCTAAGTGAGGAGGGGGAGGGGAAGGAGGTTGGAAGTGGGCGAGGTGCGTCGCCGCGACCGCCGCCTGCGGGGCGTATTACGCGCCCGCCTGCGTGGCGCATTGCCGCACCTGCCAGCGTGCTTGTGGGGGGGGGGGGGGGGAGGAGAGAGGGAGGAGGGGGGTTTGAAGCAGGCGATGTGTGCGCCGGCCGGCGTGTGTGTGAGGGAGGGGCAGTGTTGGGGAGTATTAAGCTACATGTAGCTGAGCTACGTAGCTGAGCTACATTTTGCTGTAGCTTGTGGTATTTTAGCTACATTCATATTTGTGTACCTCGTCAAGTAGCTCAGCTACCTTTTGGGTCATTTTTTGTAGCTTAGCTACTCAAGTTACAAGCTACAATTTTGGGCAATAACATGAAAGAAATATATTAATTTTGACCATTGGTTGCTGTGTTAATTCTTGTACTAGAACCCCCTTTGAAAAATCAAGGACTGTTCCTTTTTCTGATTGCTTTGAGGGCATATCAGCACTTGACAGCTGCCTCTAATTGGCCTCTGATTGGCCCTGGTATCACAGGGTGGGAGGGGTCTCCCAGGGGGGAGCAGGGGTCTCCTAGAGGGGAGGAGGGGTCTCCCAGAGGGGAGCAGGGGGAGGAGGGGTCTCCCAGAGGGGAGCAGGGTGGGGGGGTCTCCCAGAGGGGAGCAGGGGGAGGAGGGGTCTCCCAGAGGGGAGCAGGGTGGGGGGGTCTCCCAGAGGGGAGCAGGGGGAGGAGGGGTCTCCCAGAGGGGAGCAGGGTGGGGGGGTCTCCCAGAGGGGAGCAGGGGGAGGAGGGGTCTCCCAGAGGGGAGCAGGGTGGGGGGGTTCCCAGAGGGGAGCAGGGTGGGGGGGTCTCCCAGAGGGGAGCAGGGGGAGGAGGGGTCTCCCAGAGGGGAGCAGGGTGGGGGGGTCTCCCAGAGGGGAGCAGGGGGAGGAGGGGTCTCCCAGGGGGGAGCAGGGTGGGGGGGTCTCCCAGAGGGGAGCAGGGGGAGGAGGGGTCTCCCAGAGGGGAGCAGGGTGGGGGGGTCTCCCAGAGGGGAGCAGGGGGAGGAGGGGTCTCCCAGAGGGGAGCAGGGTGGGGGGGTCTCCCAGAGGGGAGCAGGGGGAGGAGGGGTCTCCCAGAGGGGAGCAGGGTGGGGGGGTCTCCCAGAGGGGAGCAGGGGGAGGAGGGGTCTCCCAGAGGGGAGCAGGGTGGGGGGGGTCTCCCAGAGGGGAGCAGGGGGAGGAGGGGTCTCCCAGAGGGGAGCAGGGTGGGGGGGTTCCCAGAGGGGAGCAGGGTGGGGGGGTCTCCCAGAGGGGAGCAGGGGGAGGAGGGGTCTCCCAGAGGGGAGCAGGGTGGGGGGGTCTCCCAGAGGGGAGCAGGGGGAGGAGGGGTCTCCCAGGGGGGAGCAGGGTGGGGGGGTCTCCCAGAGGGGAGCAGGGGGAGGAGGGGTCTCCCAGAGGGGAGCAGGGTGGGGGGGTCTCCCAGAGGGGAGCAGGGGGAGGAGGGGTCTCCCAGAGGGGAGCAGGGTGGGGGGGTCTCCCAGAGGGGAGCAGGGGGAGGAGGGGTCTCCCAGAGGGGAGCAGGGTGGGGGGGTCTCCCAGAGGGGAGCAGGGGGAGGAGGGGTCTCCCAGAGGGGAGCAGGGTGGGGGGGTCTCCCAGAGGGGAGCAGGGGGAGGAGGGGTCTCCCCGAGGGGAGCAGGGTGGGAGGGGTCTCCCAGAGGGGAGGAGGGGTCTCCCAGAGGGGAGGGGTCTCCCAGAGGGGAGGAGGGGTCTCCCGCATGTACATTCTCAATTTAACACTGAAAAATAAAAAGTAGCTGAGCTACTTTGAGCTACTTTTTCCATGTAGCTGTAGCTTTACAAGCTACATCTCTCCAGGGGTAGCTATGTAGCTTGATCAAGCTACTGCCATGGTGAGCTACTTGTAGCTTTACAAGCTACGCTTTCAAAGTAACTTGCCCAACACTGGGGAGGGGGGAGGGGGAAGTGGGCCGGGCACGTGCCTGTTGGTGCTGCCGGGAAGCAGGAGGGGGCGGGGCCGCGCCGCGTCCAGAGCGGCTTGACGGTTTCGCCAGCCAGGTGGCGAACAATGCCGCCTTTCGGTCGGTCTTCTGGAATGGAATTCCTCTGGCCGTGAGAAGGCGCTGGAGCCCGGCCACCGTCCAGTCGGCGACTGACAGGTGTAGTTGGCCGAGGCTGGCGATGACGGGGGCGACGGAGAAGGAGGACCGAGAGGACGTAGCACGGCTGCTGCTGCTGCTCGGTTCCGCCGCCGGCCTTGGCTGTGCCGGCGGGACCGAGCGCGAGCTTGACGTGCCGGTGTCGGGGATGGCAGACGAGTAGGCACGCCTGGAGCTTCCTGACGTAGATAGAACGTCCTCGCTGTCGGAGGCGTGAAGCTCCAGCTCGCGCTGGTAGCGAGAATCCATTTTATGGATTTTCGCTGCAGCGGTGCTGCGGTTTCCTCTCTCTTTTCTTTTTTGGGTGAAGAAAAAGAGAGAAAGAAAACGAGCGATATGCGCCGCTGCTAAGCAGCACTTTTGTTCAATGTAGGACACGAACACAAGGTAATAGCTTGAATCACAACAAGTAAACAAGTAAATTAAACAAGTAAACAAGTGATATTTAGCTTTGATCGTATTTAGCAATTTGATCGGCAAGTAAACGGGCGTGGATCGAGTGACAGGTTGTCAAAACAATTTGACGCTTACGTTTGTATGCTGAGGTCGGAGACAGGTAGATGTTGGCGCACAGGCGTATTTATACTGTGGTGATTGTGGCAGGATTGGCCAGGTGATAACGAAAGGCAGGTGGGTTTGATAAGGAGGGGGGTGATTGATAAGGAGGAGGGGGGAGTGGTTAAGGTCGAGCGGAAGGAGGCCTCTTCTCCCGAAACTACGTTGTATAAATACAACTTCCCTTAGGGAAAAGAATGAACTTCTACACAACATTCTAATTCACTGAGATGGAGCTGTAATTAGACTATGACTGTAGGAGGAAGCTTCTTAATGGCTATGATGAGCGAAGGGATGAGAGTATGACGGATGAAGGAGAGGAGAAAGGGAGAAAAGGGTTACGCTTGTGAGAGAGAAGATGAACAGGCCTTCTGGACGGTTGTGGGGTGGGGTGAAGGGAGGATGAGAATTAAAAAAATATTTTGTAAGGAGGAAGGAGAGAGAACAGAATATCTTTCAAGTTTATAATGTCTTTATAAACTAGAAAGGTGTGGTTGCACTGACGCCAGCCACAAGGATTACCTCATTTAGCCTTTTGATCTAGGCGTGGTTTAACGTCATTAATGCACGTCTGCGTTGCTTTCGGAACTCGCCCATATGCAGGGCGAGTCCCTGCAGCATCGCAGGCGTGCATTAATGACGTTAAACCCACCCCTTCTCGTGTAATATTGCTTAAATAAAAAAAGTATTACATTTCCCGAAATTTAAGCCAGATTGATACTTTTCTGCCTGTGGTGCCGCCGCCACACGTCAGACCATACATCAGGCATTTAGCGGGACACAGTGTTGTTTTTGGTAGCAAATTCAGTTTTTAGTTTTAGTCTTGAATAGTTTTCAATTTAGTTTTAGTCACATTTTAGTCACCTGGAATGTCTTAGGTCGCATTCTCACCTAATACTTCGGTAGACTCGGATCCGTATGGGCGGGGACATTGGGGTTCTTGGATATTTAATTGGTTGCGGTTTGCCTTCACACTGTCATTCGCAGCAATTGGAAACGCAGCAGGGGGGACCTTTATCAATGTTCCATTCATAAACTATAGCCTACACTGCTACACAGTGAAATCTATGGTGATAAAATTACACTCATGTCTCATAACGTGCATGTGTCGAGCCGTCTGGGACCCCCCCCCCCCTCTCTCTCTCTACGCACGCAGCCGCCACACACTGTTCTTTTGGGCATGCAGCACAGCGCGGCATGAGCGCACTGATAACTCCCCAGTCCCCACACAGTGACAGCACTCCATGTTTACGGCACGCACAGACAGACAGACAGACAGACAGAATATTATGTAGGCTATAATACACTGCAGTGTTTTTATGTGTTTTCTTAAGCAATTGATTAATGTACACGTCCTCATTTCGATCAGGGCTTCAGTCTCCTTATTCGACCACGTCTATCCACAGTAACGGGACATCATTGCGCTGCGTAAAATATGCCTTCTACGTCTCCAACTGTGTTCAGCTCCTCACCCGCCACATTATGTTTGCTTCATTTCCTTTATTTACTGCGGATTGCATTCACACCTGCACCGAATCGTAGTCAAGTGCGATACGAAGCGAAGCGAAACCCACGTTTTTGGGCGGAGTAAAATGCGGTTATTTGCTGCGCATTAGGATTCGAATGAGCCTTCACACCTGCCAAACGAAGCGCACTTTCTGACAATGCGCAGCAGGATTCGTTTTAATCGCAGCAAAGCTCTCTGGTATGAATGCGACCTTAGTGTTAGTCTAGTTTTAGTCGAATAAATGTCATACAATTTTAGTTGACTAAATCTACAGTTGATTTAGTCGAACACAATGTATTTTGGCGGGCCTTGATGTCACCATAATGACTGTTTTTAGCAGTGCGACGCATTGTGAGCTTGTAGATCGGCTATTTTCAGCATGCAACTAATTGTAAAATGACTTATACTGGATCTCTTGTCTACTAGTCCCTTCCTAACATTTTAGTCTAGTGTTTATTTGTTGACAAAATTGTCAGTATATTAGTTTTAGTCATCATAGCTTAGTTTTTTATTTAGTTTCCATTTAGTTTCCGTCAGTGGAAAAAGGTAGTCAACGAACATTTTTCAGTGTGTGTTTTCATGAAATAAAGAAACTCATAAACTTTATACAGTGCGGATATTCCCCTTTTTTCCATTAGGGGAGTGTGTGGAATCTGGCTATAGGAATCTCAGAATAGCCAGTGGCCACTATCTTGATGACCACTAACAAATGGTTAGGTGTCGCTTGGTACATGTTAGGACACCTATGCTCCTGTTGTGCTTCCTTCTTGATAATGCCTTATATGGACACACATAATGTTGACCACTTTAGACTTTAGGGGGGGGTTGGGGAACCTGAGAGACCACCTTTCTCTTTGATGTCTTAGTCCTGTGTTGTATAAAGACCCTACTGAAATGTCTATCTGGACTTGTTAGTCTCCGGAAGCCGTGAGGCTGAAGGATGGGGCTCAGGGCTCATGGCTGATCTGTATTTTATACTAATAAATGGAACTCCGGAACAACCTTCATTTGCCTGTCTGCCTCCGAGTTTATTCTCCAACTTTCTGAGTATTTTTAAGTATTTAAGTCAATGCTTGTTTATGGGCTATATAGGGAGAGAGAAAAGCACTCTTCTCTCTATTTAGCTCAAGTTACTTCAAGTGCCCATTAGGAAAAGTGCTCATTAGTTTGCATATAATGTAATAATTGAGCGGCTCTATATTTAAATGGCCGACTCCTTACTGCAGTAGTTCACTGTTAGAGATGTAGAAATCTTCTCTTATGGGGGGGTCCTTGGCATATATTTTCTAATGGGGGTCTGCAGTCTAATTAGTGTCAATTTGGGGGTCCTTGACGTGAAGAAGTTTGGGAACCACTGCCTTACTGGTGGACTGGTGTGTCGCAACGAGACGCAATGACAGAGCTAGTTTAATGTGTGTTTTAATGCCAGAGAGACAATTATATAATGAACAGCATATCATCAGCAGGGGTGGGGAAAGGTCAGGTTCATGCTGACCTTTACAGTACAGTACAGTACTTACTTAAGTTACTTTCCACCACTGATTAAATGATCCCAGCCCCAAAAACTGCAAGTGACGAAAGCATAGAAAGAAAAAAAAAACCACCCAGAGCTTACATGATCACCAGCACCTTATAAGGTTAAGGCAGACAGTCTGCGGAGGAGAGAACACGCCGCCAGCGCCCAAAGCGTCCCGAGCGGGAATCGAACCCAGGACCTTCTAGCTGTGAGGCGACAGCACTACCGAATGCATGAGTATTCTTAAAGGACCACTTCACCACTTTTCAACCTATCTTCATATAATAGGTCCTTACTAATAATCATGATAAAATGGCACGATTTTTTTCTACTCAGACTGTGTCTCATAGGAGGGCTGTGGGCGGCTGTGGCTCAGGAGGTAGAGCAGGTCGTCCAATGATCCGTGGGTCGGCGATTCGAATCCCGGCTCCTCCTGTCCACATGTCGAAGTGTCCTTGGGCAAGACACTGAACCCTACATTGCCTCCAATGAGTTGGTAGGTGTGAGCTCACCACCATTGGTGTGTGAATGTGCAGGGAAGTGAGGACGCTGGCGTCGACTGTTCGCCACGTCACCTCCCAATGTATGAATGAATGAACCTTTGTAAAGCGCTTTGAGCACTTGGAAAAGTGCTATAAAAATGCAATTAATTATTTTTTATTTTTATTAATAATGCTATTAGCTATAATGTGCAATAATAAATGAATTTTAAGTCATTGGTTAAATATTTGCAATGGCATTTTATATTAATTTAAGAGATTTAAAAATATATATAATTTTTTAGAAAACATCTAGAAAAGCTGGGGAGACAGAATATATTAGTTTTACAGAGAAAACACAAAAAAAACGTAACCAGCCACACATTAGTCTTAACTCTTAACCGGCCATGCATGAGTCTTAACTGGCCACAGCTATACACAGTTCTCAACCTGAAACAAACACAAGACAATGGAGAATAGAAAATGATCATTTGCATAGACATTATTGTAGATATAACATATTATAACCGAACATCACTGAACTGCTGCTGCTGTGTTTGTTTGTTTGTTTGTTTGTTTGTTTGTTTGTTTGTTTGTGTGTGTGTGTGTGTGTGTGTGTGTGTGTGTGTGTGTGTGTGTGTGTGTGTGTGTGTGTGTGTGTGTGTGTGTGTGTGTGTGTGTGTGTGTGTGTGTGTGTGTGTGTTTGAGAGAGAGAGAGAGAGAGACCAGGGGGACGGACGGACAGACGGACGGACAGACGGACGGACAGGCTTGAAGAAAAAGACAGGACTGTGATAAATTTAAGGACTACTGTCCTGAGCTCCTTCAGTCTACAATGTGTTGACATCAGTACAACACAGAGACGCTTAACGTCTACGTCTTGGAGGTTGTTACTCAACAGTTCCAGGTGTGTCAGACTAGAGGAGTTGGAGATGAAAATAAAGTGCTTTCAAATTTGAGAAATTTATAATGGGGCTCAATGGCAGCTATTGGCATGTCGCACTTTTTATAATTCAGCTTACTGTGGTGACAAATGACCTGACTAAGATCTCCAGAAGTGGTGTCATACAGTGCAGTATAAGTGATCATGATATAATTTATTGTAGGCTACTCGTAAACTTCACAAATCTGCAGTCAATTGTCATAACACAATCAGATTCAGATCATTAAAAAACTACACCTGTGAAGCATTAAATACAGCTCTGGATAATCTAGACTGGTCAAACGTCCTTAACTGTACATCTACAGAAGAGGCCTGGTCTCGTTTTAAATCTGCCTTTCTATCAGTGGTTGACAGCCTGGCTCCCATGAAAATCATTAGGGCGAAAACGAGAACTCAACCATGGATGAATGCCGACATCCTAATGGCCATAAAAATGAGAAATGAGTTATGCCAAGTTCAGAAAAAACAGAGATGAGCAGCTGTTCGACAAATACAAACAATTGCGTAACAAGGTAAATGCATGATCAAGACAGCCAAACAAACCTACTTCAATGAGAAAATTGAAGAAAACAAGAAAAAGCCCCAAAAACTTTGGAAGTCCCTTAAGGAACTGGGCTGTAACAACAGGCTCAAAACAAAGATCACGAATCTCAACATTAAAATAAATGGCTCGCTCATCTCTGATAAGCTGAATGTGGCTAACTGCCTAAATGGTTTCTTCACAACCATAGCTTCCACACTGGTGGACAAGTTGCCCTCCCATTCAGGCCTTTATGGAGAGCAGCATATAAGCTCTTTTTACAAAAGTCTTGGTGCTGTTGAGGACAGCTTCAAAATCTCGTCCGTAACAACAGAGGACGTGTTATCAAAACTCAGTGCCTTACAGACAACTAAGGCTACCGGCCATGATGGTATCCCCACTAGGTTCCTCAGAGATGCAGCGGTTTCTATTGCCCCTGTTGTGGCTCACATTACAAACCTGTCCATCAGACAGGGCCATGTTCCACAGGAATTCAAACTTGCAAGAGTAGTTCCTCTCTATAAAAAGGGCAGCAAGTTGGACCCTGGGAACTACCGCCCTGTGTCCATCCTTTGTTCCATCTCAAAGGTCATAGAGAGACTAGTGTATGAACAGATAAATTCATATCTGCTTCATAACAAGCTTCCTTTTGAATTCCAGTCAGGCTTCAGAAGATCTCACTCCACTGACACATGTCTGTTATACTTGACAGATAACATCAGACGTGAGGTGGACTCAGGCAAGTACTGCGGCATGGTCATGCTGGACCTTCAAAAGGCGTTTGACACTGTGAACCACATACTGCTAAACAGGCTGAAGGCAATCGGTTTTGATGGCCCATCGTTAAACTGGGTGAGATCTTACCTTGAGGGAAGGAAACAGGTGGTCCCAGTAGAGTGTGGGGTCCCCCAAGGGAGCATCCTAGGGCCTCTAATGTTTCTAATTTATGTAAACGACATGAACTTGGCATGTAAATGCAATATGTTCTTGTTCGCAGCTCTCCTGGTCTCGGACAAAGATAAGTCGCAGGTCGAGAGAGTACTCAGCACAGAGCTCAGTATAGCATCTGTCTTTGGCTCTCCGACAACAAATTGTCACTGCAACTTGGGAAAACTGAGTCTATTCTGTTTGGTTCAAGTCATAACCTCAACAAGTCCCCGGGCTTCACAGTTAGAGTGGGTGACAGTGTGGTCACAAATAGGGAAGAGGTCACTTACTTGGGTTTTATACTAGATAACAAACTCACGGGTGAAAAAATGGCAATGAAAGTGATCTCAAAGGTCAACCAGAGAACTAGTTTCTTGGGCAGGATATCCCCTTATGTCAACAGCAGTGCTATGAGGACCTTGGCCGGTGCCCTCATCCAGTGCCACTTTGACTATGCGTGTACTTCATGGTACAGAGGTATCTCCAAGCTTTTGAAAACAAAGCTGCAGACCTCCCAAAACAAGCTTGTGAGGTTACTACTAAAATTGAACCCCAGGTCTCATCTTACCTCTGCCCACTTTAGTAGCCTAGGATGGCTAAGAGTGGAGGAGAGAGTATCTCAGCTCTCATTGTGTCTGGTCTTCAAGATCCTAGGTGCCTCTGTTCCAGAGTACCTGCTGGGCTACCTGCCCAGAGTGAGGGATGCTCACAGGTACTCAACCAGAGGAAGTCCTTATGATCTAGTTCCCCCCAGTTTCAGGACACTCAAGGGAAAAAATGCGTTTTACGACGCAGCCACTACTCTGTGGAATGCACTCCCTCCAGCCCTGAAATCCCTATTCTATTGCAATATTTAGGAAAGACCTGAAATCATGGCTCCATCTACACACTAACTGGTCATAGTTAGCTTCCGACCCTGGATAGCCCATCTCCCATGCTCAGGACTATTCTCTCAGGGTACCTCTTGTCCTATGTATATAGTTCCCATAGCCTTATATATAAGGATTATTTATTATTTATGTTCCATGGTTGTTTTGTCTGTACAGTATGTATGTGTATAGTTTCATGTTACAAAGTGGACCACAATGGAAACAAGCAAAGGCTTTTTTGTGTCTAAGTCCATTTGGCGTTTTTTAAAATGATGTCATTTTCTGTAATTTTCTTAAACTGCCAATAAAGTATTCTATCTATCTATCTATCTACCGTATCTACACATGCTGGAATTCCCAGGCGAAAGTGATTTTTTTAGGTGATTTTTGAAATGTTTTGTAGTTTTTGAGTTACAGTATTTAACTTAAACGCCCAATGCATTCTCAATGGCAATAGCACAAACTTTGGCATGCTACTAGTCCTACATACTTACATAGAAACCCCATTCAAACCTATTTAGGTTCATCCTACGGTGGACATGATTCCCTGAAAAGGAATCTTTGAAATGTTACCTATAGTTTTGGTCATTTCAAATTTGAGAAATTCATAATGGGGCTCAATGGCAGCTATTGGCACGTCAAAAAGTCACTTTCACCTAGAAACTCCATTCACACTTTTTATAATTCAGCTTACTGTGGAGACACATGCTGGAACTTTTTACTTTGAAATGTTTTGTAGTTTATGAGTTATTTAACTTAAACGCCCAATGCATTCTCAATGGCAAAAGCACAACATTTGGCATGCTGCTAGTCCTACATACTTACACCTAGAAACCCCATTCAAACCTATTTAGGTTCATCTTATGGTGGACATGTTTGCCTGAAAAGGAATCTTTTAAATCTTTCCTAGTTTTAGAATTAAAATTTGAGAAATGTATAATGGGGCTCAATGGCAGCTATTGGCACGTCCAACAAAATCACTTTCACCTAGAAACTATAATTGAGCTTACTGTGAAGACACATGCTTTTTATTTTGAAATGTTTTGAAAAGTTATTATATTTAACTTAAATGCCCAATGCATTCTCAATGGCAATAGCACAAACTTTGCACTCTTCCCACTCCACTATGTCAGAACTAGAACCTGTACCCGTAAAAAAAGTCAGTGGCCGGTGACCAGCACCAGGAAAACAAACACAAGCACAGCAGTTTGCAAGTTTGCTCCACATCTGAAACGGAGAAGCCGAACCATTTCTTAGTAGTAAACTCCTATATCCTCCCAGCAGCGAGCAGCATGGAATCCTCCCTCGTTTGAGGAAGGACGCGCTGTCATTAGCCACAATGGCCAGTGCACTTGTGCAAGACGTGCCGTGATTGGCCAGTAGCTACTTGTACTACAAGTAGCTACTTGTATTATTATTATTTACTAAATATGTGTCCCTTAGATCTGGTGCAAGATGAATATGGTCAATGTTTTTCCAAAATGGCATACAAATTTCACACAATTTCCAACTCTGAATTTGAACCAATTTGGTAGAACAATAAAGACAACTTAGCCACCCTCCATAAGTGCCTTGCGGACATCAAAAGCTGGATGTTAACAAACTTCCTCCAGCTTAATGACAAAAAATCTGAGGTGCTAGTATTTGGCCCCCCTCTCGCCAGAGCCCAAATAGAAAATGACCTTGGCCCCTTAACCATAAATCTCAGGCCCACTGTCAACTTCGAACATCATATTAAGAAAGTCACTCAATCATCATTTTACCATTTAAGAAACATCGCCAAAATAAAATCATGTCTCAGTATCAGCAGGTTTTATTTTGAACTGTTTTTAAATAATATTTAAAAACTAAATGTATGGAAGGTGCCGTGTCATTAGTCAGAAGGTTCATTGTTCCGAAATTACTATCCCTATCTCTAACCCTAACCTAAACCTAACCGCAAGCACGGGAGCAAACCTAAACCTAACCGCAAGCACGGGAGCAGTGCATGTTCGGACTAACGGGACTTCGGATCTATGGGTAGTTCCCCTTGGGAACACGTGGTGTACTTATACAGAGGACCGCAGCATTATATAAATACAAATACATTCACTTTCAAGTTCACACACACACACACACACACACACCCTCACACACACACACACACACACACACACACACACACACACACACACACACACACACACACACACACACTTTGTGTTTGATTGCCCCCCCTCCCTCCATCAAACACAAGTGTTTGTTCAAAGCATGTGACTTCCATTGGAAAAGCATTGAGGCGGCCATCAAACACGGACAGAACACAGAATGTGCGTTTGATGTGTGTGTATGAGGCCCGGGGGCTACTTTCTAATATCTTGATTTGATATAGGCAAGCTGTGACAACAACCGGCTTAGACTGTATCGGTTGTGTGAGGCTCAGAGTGTCCAATTATTAAGTTGCTGTTCATTAAATCAGTGGTTTTCAACCAGTAGTACGGGGACCACCAGTGGACCGTGATTGGGTTCCAGGTGGTCCCTAGCTAAATGATGGAGAGTTGGTAACCAAATGGAACCCTTTAACGCGAGATCTTTAAAGGTATATTCAGTGATTTCACTAAAAAAAACCTTAGGTTTCGTTTTTGGCTGGGACCCAACCTTTCGTCCAATCAGGATAGAGAGTCAAAAACGAAACCTAAGGTTTTTTGACCCCCAGGGGTTAACTGGGGACAGGGAGGAACTCCTTATATGGTCAGCACACTCTATAGTAGAGAGGATTATCACAACAAAACAAAAAAATAAGTGATATTTGAATTAAGTGAAATCACTGAATATACCTTTAACTCTAGAGAGTGTAGAATTAGACCAAATGGACCTTTACGATTCCATTTGGTGTCATGTAACGCTCTCAAGAGTAAAATTATTGTTAAACATCTGCATTACTTATTTTACAAGACTTCTGCACAAATAGAGAATGTAGAAGAATTGTTAATTTGTTCACTGCCTGTTGACTCTCCTATGGTACCATATCAATACAGCATGAAATTGTGGACAAAATATTCTAAGTACTGGGTCTGATGATTAAATGTCATCAAATGGTGGTCCCCGTGGACCTATTTTATTCTCCCTCTACCTGCTTCCCCTAGGAGAGATTATCCGTAACCATAACATAAATTTTCATTTCTACGCTGTTTGACACACACAATCTCCCCATTGATCCTAACAATAAAGACAACTTAGCCATGCACCCTCCATAAGTGCCTTGCGGACATCAAAAGCTGGATTGTTAACAAACTTCCTCCAGCTTAATGACAGAAAATCTGAGGTGCTAGTATTTGGCCCCCCTCTCGCCAGAGCCCAAATAGAAAATGACCTTGGCCCCTTAATCATAAATCTCAGGCCCACTGTCAACTTCGAACACCATATTAAGAAAGTCACTCAATCATCATTTTACCATTTAAGAAACATCGCTTAAATCAAATCCTGTCTATCCACCTCTGACTCTGACCTCTGACAGCCGCCTTCTACCCGCCCCCCCCCCCCCCCCCCCCCACCACTCCCCCTGCAGCTAGGTATCTTTTTTCATCCCCCCGCGCAGCTAATCCCTTCGATGGTTCCACACACACATTCCGGGTCGGCAGCGTGACACTTGTATTATTATTAACTAAATATGTGTCCCTTAGATCTGGTGGAGTTTTTCCAAAATGGCATCCAAATTTCACACAATTTCCAACTCTGAATTTGAACCAATTTGGTAGAATGGCCCATAGGCTATATATAATTCATGAAAAATGTTGCTTTAAAAGTAATAAAAGAGTAAGGTTTTAAAAGTAGGAGTGGGAGTGTCTTATTGTAAGTATCAGCAGCTTTTATTTTTTAACTGTTTTTAAATTATATTTAAAAACTAAATTTATGAAAAAAAACGTGCTTGGGAACACATGGTGTACTTATTCAGAGGATCGCAGCATATATAAAATACAAATAAATTCACTTTCAAGTTCACTCTCTCACTCTCACACACACACACACACACACACACACACACACACACACACACACACACACACACACACACACACACACACACACACACCTTGTGTTTGATTGCCCCCCCTCCCTCCATCAAACACTAGTGTTTGTTCAAACCATGTGACTTCCATTGGAAAAGCATTGAGGCGGCCATCAAACACGGACAGAACACATGTGTGTGTTTTTTTTTATATATATATCTTTTATCCCACGATTTTGTAACCCATTTTTCACCCCTGTGTCAATCATCTAATGTGATCCTGGGCTCTACACACACCCTCCACCAACCTAGTCCCCATATAAGGGGAGAGCAACGGATTTGAACTGTGGCTGACCGCGGAGGTCAGGTCACTCCTCCGGGCCAGAGATGCAGCCTATAGGTCGGGGGACGCAGCTGCCTATAGCATCGCCAGGTCAGCTCTAAGAAGAGGCATCAAAGCTGCCAAAGTCAAGTACAAGCAGCGCATTGAGACCCACTTCAACAACTCCACCTTAACCCCCGCCAGGTGTGGGAGGGGATCAGAGCCATCACTGACTACAAGGGGCCAATATCACCCACAAACAGCTCTGCTGCTCTGACTGAGGAGCTGAATCAGTTCTATGCACGGTTCGACAGAGCATGCAGTGACCAGGTAGTGCAGCCCCTCCCCCCCCCCCAGTGGTACAGCCCCCGTCCTGAGCCACGATGAGGTCAGGCGCTGCCTCCGGAACACCAACCCACGGAAGGCAGCGGGACCTGATGGAGTGGTGGGCCGCATCATGAGAGAGTGTGCGGATCAGCTGACTGACGTTTTTACATACATATTGAATTTCTCTCTGCAAATATCACACGTCCCAGCATGTTTTAAATCATCTACTATAATTCCAGTACCCAAGTAGTCAGCTGTCACGTGCCTGAATGATTACAGACCCGTGGCACTCACTCCTCTCCCCCTGCTAAGTGTTTAGAGAGACTGGTTATGAAGCACATCACATCCATCATACCAGCCTCTTTTGACCCATACTAGTTTGCCTACAGGCGGAACAGATCGACTGAGGATGCCATTGCCATTGTGCTTCATACTGCCCTGAAACATCTAGAGGGGAAAAACACATATGTAAGAATGCTCTTTGTCGACTACAGTTCCGCCTTCAACACCATCTTACCTCGCCAACTCATCTGCAAACTCCGAACTCTGGGTCTGTCTAACTCACTGTGCAATTGGGTTCTGGACTTCCTCACAAACCGCAAGCCGTCAGGCTGGGCAAACACACCTCATCCACTCTGTCCCTCAGCACTGGTGCTCCGCAGGGGTGCGTGCTTAGCCCACTACTATACACCCTGCTCACACATGACTGTTCTCCCTCCTTCACATCATAAAATTTGCAGATGACACCACAGTTGTGGGGCTCATAAGGAACAATGATGAGTCTGCCTATCGGAGAGAGGTGGAAGGTCTGACAGCTTGGTGTGCTAATAACAATCTGCAGCTCAACATAAAGAAGACAAGGGAGATTATAGTGGACTTTAGGAAGTCAAGGCCGGACCACTCCCCTCTGCTCATTAACAACGAGGCAGTAGAGGTGGTCACAGAGTTCTAGTTCCTGGGTCTCAGTGTGAGTGAGACCCTGTCCTGGAGCACCAACATCGCTTCAGTGATTGGAAAAGCTCAGCAACGCCTATACTTCCTACGGAAGCTGAAAGAAGCTGCCCTGCCAATAAATCTCCTTGTAAACTTTTACCATTGTGCTGTCGAGAGCGTACTGACTACTGAACTGTGTGGTTCTCCAGCTGCACAAAGGCAGAGCAGGCGGCCCTACAGAGGGTGGTGAAGGCGGCAGGTAGGATCATCGGGTCCCCTCTACCATCTATCACCTCCGTCTTCACCTCCCGCTGCCTCGGCCTCTCCCACCGTATCATCAGAGACCAGTCACACCCAGCATGTCATCTCTTTCACCTCAGGGAGGAGATACCAGTCCATCCGTGCTAGTAGCTCAAGATTGACAAACAGCTTTTTCCCCTACGCAGTCAGACTGCTAAACGATCACTAAATGAGCATTGACTGTCCCCTCATATGCATCATGCACTCTGACTCTGGACTGTGATAACTTATTGGTTCCTTTTTCATCCATCATGCACTTTAAATATCACCATGCACTTTACTCTGTGTTGTATGTTACGAGTTATGTTAGTGTTTTTATGTACTACGGTTATGTGGGAGCTCCCTAGAAATTTCGTTGTATGCTCAGTGTATGCTTTGTGTGCAATGACAAATAAAAGTCTATTCTATTCTATGAACTCATGCTTCCTTCATGCCTAAGTGTCCAAGTTGCTCCTTTACACCTGACAGGGGGGAGTTTCCCTGGTTGGACGTAGCGCGTGGAAGGAACACGTTATTCCAACCAGTTCCTTTCCCCTCCATCAGGCTGGCCAGGGGAAGGCAGTTTAGTGACCAGGATTACTGCATGTTTTTTGTGAGGGTACCTGCCATAGGGGACACAGGGAGAACATGCAAACTCCACACAGAAAGGCCCTTTCACCAACCCCGCCTTCGGGTATGGGCACTGATGACGCGGAGGAGGAAACACGCCTCCCAGCACCCACAGCGTCCCAAGCGGGAATCGAACCCAGGATCTTCTAGCTGTGAGGCGACAGCACTACCAACTGTGCCACCGTGCCCCGGACATAATGTGTGTTTCATGTGTGTGTATGAGGCCTGGAGGCTACTTTCTAATATCTTGATTTGATATAGGCAAGCTGTGACAACAACCGGCTTAGACTGTATCAGTTGTGTGAGGCTCAGAGTTTCCAATTATTAAGTTACTGTTCATTAAATCAGTGGTTTTCAACCAGTAGTATGGGGACCACCAGTGGACCGTGATTGGGTTCCAGGTGGTCCCTAGCTAAATGATGGAGAGTTGGTAACCAAATCACCCCTTTAACACTAGATCTTTAACTCTAGACAGTGTAGAATTAGACCAAATGGACCCTTACGGTTCCATTTGGTGTCATGTAACGCTCTCAAGAGTAAAATTATTGTTAAAAAATTGACAAAAAATCTGAGGTGCTAGTATTTGGCCACCCTCTCACCAGAGCCCAAATAGAAAATGACCTTGGCCCCTTAACCATAAATCTCAGGCCCACTGTCAAGAATTTAGGTGTCACTTTTGAAGAAAGTCACTCAATCATCATTTTACCATTTAAGAAACATCGCCAAAATCAAATCCTGTCTATCCACCTCTGAATTGACAAAAGTGATTCATGCATTTATATTCTCACGCTTAGATTACTGTAACTCTCTGCATACCTGCCTCACAAAAAAATCTATTCATCGTCTCCAACTAGTACAGAATGCTGCTTCTCGCCTGTTAACTGGCTCCAGGAAATTTTACCATATCACCCCCGTTCTAGCGTCCCTGCACTGGCTCCCAATCTCCTTCAGAATCAATTTCAAACTTCCTTCTCACCATATACAAGGCCAGGTCCGGTCTCAATCCAACCTACATCGCATCCCAACTGTCCCTAGAGTGAAGACAGTCAGTCCCGTAGATCCAGAGCCAGACTATTTGTTGGAGCAGTAACAGCACTAGTTTACAACTTCACGCCTCATAAACATCTGAACCGCATGACTACAAAAACATCAACACCCCAAAGCGTAACTAAAGCTGTCAAATTGAGTGTAGTCTCAATGTTTCATCCTGAAATGCAGTAGAATTATGAAGTAGCATACAGTGGAAATTCAACTTCCTCCCTAACCTAACTCTAGGACGCCATGGGGGATTGTTTTATTTTAGTCAGTATGTGAGTACTATAGCAACTTACTCACTATTAACACGTTCCAAATGATGTATCTGACGAGAAGTATATACTAATGACCTGACCAATAAAGAAATCTGGCACCCCACCACCCTGACAATTATGTGACAAGACTTAATTGTAGTAGTAGAAGTAATTGTAATGACTTTGCCAAAATGAAGAAATCCAGCACCCCACCATGCATACCAGCCTGTCACACAAGAAGCACTACCCAATAGGAATGGAAGGACCTTGAAAGGAAACTCCTAGGCTACTTTTACTTTCTGCATAGCCTGCAATTAACACCCAATATAAGCATGCTGCGATGGTTGACAATGGAGCCCTTTGCAGAAGAGTCTGGAGTTCCACTTGGCGGTGAGTGAGCCTTGCATCTGTCCATAATTTAGTCATATCAATGTTTTAGTGATGTTCATAGTCTCACATGTTTTAGTGATGCTGTTCATACATCTATTAGACATGTAAACTATTCATTTTTAACATGACTCTGTACATAGTGCCAAATAGCTACAGACATGATCCAAGGTTACACACACAAACGCACGCATGCACGCATGATGAGTGGACAGAATCATGTATGTTACATTGTACACCTATTTAAATTATTGATTGTGTGTTTGTATTTATAGTGATATTGTTTGCTTTTGTTTGTTTATTTCTATTTAGAGATTTCAATTATGCTATGATAATTTAAATATCGGTAATACGTTGCATTGCATGTGTTTTTACATTTCCAAGAGATTTCTAATTATTTAGTACTTTTACATCTACTAGGCCTAGAGATGTTTTTGAAATATTGAAATGTTCCTCTTTTCAGATGTGGAACTAAAGAGAAAAGTGGTGTTTGACAAGAATGAACATCAGGATTCATTATAATCCAATTTAATTCATGTTTAAAAACTGTATTTAGTTTGGCCTGTGCCATGGCTTAGTGGTCCAGGCACCTTGGCTGGTAATCCTGTCTGGCAGTGTGCCGGGGGTTCGACTCCCGATCCCGACGGCCTTTACTGCAAAAAAAAATAATAATAATAATAATTAATTCATGATGTCCTAAAAATTTGTTTTTTTCCCCCCTCACACTTAGGGGTTGCACACGAGGTTCCATTTCTACTGGTAGAAGGGAAAAGTGAGTGTTCATAATATTTCTATTAAACCTACAATAAGCTATAACAACCATAATAGTCCAACATGCTGTAGTCCTATAGAAATTATTATCTGCTCCGATCTCAAGTCAGAAAAAGGCATCAACACCATCTATTTGTCCGTCGACAGAAAGCCGCCACCATGAGTACGGACGCAGAGATGGAGCAGTACGGCAAGGCCGCCATATATCTCCGTAAGCCAGAGAAGGAGAGAATGGAGTCTCAGTCGGCGCCCTTTGATGCCAAAACGGCAGCATATGTGGCTGACAAGGGAGAGCTGTACCTCAAGTGTAAGATTATCAGTAAGGACGGTGGCAAAGTCACTGTGCAGTTGCTTACTGAAAAGGCGGAGGTGAGCTGGTATTCTACAATCAAACACTGGCACAGTACTACTGTAATCATAACGCATTCTGGAGTGTTTTTTATTTTATTGTATGTATTTATTTTTATTAGGAAAGAACTGTGCCTGAGGCAGACGTCACCCCTATGAACCCTCCCAAGTATGACAAGATTGAGGACATGGCCATGATGACCCACCTCAGTGAAGCCGCCGTCCTGTATAACCTCAAAGAGCGTTATGCAGCATGGATGATCTATGTAAGGTGGTTTACGCGCTGAGAAAATAATTGCAGTATTGCACATGGAGTGACCTGGAGACTCCGGTTACTGAACAAGCAACTATCACAATTTAGAGCTTTTTAACACTGTTTTAACCAAATAAAATCGCTTATTGCTCATTGCCACAAGTTTGCAACTTGTTAGTGAATAATCCCAGCTCTAGTGATCCGTTCTCCCAGATACAAGTATGTGGCGTACTCAGTGCTATGTCACATGATGTTAATGTTCTCTCTCTTCTCGCCTTCAGACCTACTCCGGCTTGTTCTGTGCAACTGTGAACCCCTACAAGTGGCTCCCAGTGTACGACCAGGAGGTTGTAAATGCCTACAGGGGCAAGAAGCGTATTGAGGCTCCACCCCACATCTACTCTGTCTCTGACAACGCCTATCAGTTCATGCTGATGGGTACGTACAGTACTAGACAGGACTATGTAACAAAATATATTAAACTATAGTGGTTTTGAGCTGTATATCCATGACTAAAAGTGTGCTTTACAATTTACAGATAAAGAGAACCAGTCTGTCCTGATCACGTAAGTTTGCATCATCTCTAGGCATTAAAACAAGGCCCTTGTAGGCTTGTTCACACATTCACTAATTGCATTTGTCTTCTAACCAGTGGAGAATCTGGTGCTGGAAAGACTGTGAACACCAAGCGTGTCATCCAGTACTTTGCAACAGCTAGTTCCGGTGGAGAAAAATCGGCAGCAGATAGCGGTAAAATCAAGGTATTGCCTAATGCCTATATGATATATTCTGAACTTTAACAAATACATGTTTTGAACATAAAAGCATCTATATGCTATATATTTTTTCACTATAGCAATTCAGTTTAAAACAATTCTGACCAAACTGGGCGATGTCTAAAACATTCTAGGGGTCACTGGAGGATCAGATTATTGCAGCCAATCCCTTGCTGGAGTCCTATGGTAATGCCAAGACTGTGAGGAATGACAACTCCTCTCGCTTTGTAAGTGTAAAAATAATGACCTCTCATGAGAAAACCTGCAATAATTATTAATTACACAATGTAGAGCGATGCAACTAATTGTGCTTCTCTATATCAAACAGGGTAAATTCATCAGAATCCATTTCGGCACATCGGGTAAACTGGCCAGTGCTGATATTGAGACATGTAAGTATGAAGTTCACAGATAAAAAATCATATATGCCTTAATTTGAGTATTATTATTATTATTATTGAGTTATGTACAACCCCTACAGATCTGCTGGAGAAGTCCAGAGTGACATATCAGCTTGCTGCAGAGAGGGGTTACCACATCTTTTTCCAGATGATGACCAACCACATACCTGGGATTGTTGGTAAGTGTTTATTTACTGACGATGCAGTTTAAAACTGTTCAAAACACAGCCGCCCGCCTGTCGCCTGCTCACCACCACCCGCTCCAAAGATCACATCACACCAGTCCTTCACGACCTCCACTGGCTACCTGTCAATTCAAAATACTGCTCACCACCTACAAGGCACTGTACAAGCTGCCTTGTCACCCCCCCCCCCCCCACACACACACACACACCTCTCAGCCCTCCTTGAGCCTTGTGTCCCGTCCCGTGCCCTCAGGGTGAGTGATGCCAAGTTGCCAACATCTTGGAGGTCCCGAAGAAGATCAGGCTCAAATCCTGGGGCAACAAGACCTTCTCTGTGGCTGCGTGCATGCCCTGCACTCTGGAATGCACTCCCCAAATGCATCAGAGATGCCCCTTCCCTCCCTCGAAAAAACAACAACACATGTTCACCCTTTTTAAAATCCCTTTTCAGAAATGTGCCTGATCACTTCCAACCCCTACGACTTCCCACTGATCAGCATGGGTGTGATCGTTGTGGCCAGCATTGACGACAAGGTGGAGCTCGAGGCTACTGACGTGAGTGGACATTATTTTAAAAACGTTCTAATACTTACTGTGGACTGCAGTCAGTTGCTCTGCAAAATGTATTCTCTAAATCAGTGCTTCTCAAAGCTTTTAGGCTGTGACCCCGCCCCCAAAATAACTGAACTTGGAATTGTAATAGTTGATTCAGTTTCACAGATAGGCCTACATATTGTGAAAATATGCAATATCACATGTTTTTCCTATTTCTTAGGTAATATTTGTCAATTTGGCCAATGCTTGACAAGTATTATAGTATAGTATTTGTTGATTACTTGATGCAGTAATGGTCTCATTTGTTTTATTTTGTATTTATTTTATAGGTATTAAAAGTCCTTAAATTGCCACTTTAGAAATGTGCAGATAGATACCCTGCATCCACTGTATGTTGCTTTGTTTACAGTTGAGTTGTACACCGTTTGAAAGGATGTTTGCTAATCTAATGATTAAATAATCTCAATCTTTTGAACACATCTTCTCTGCTTATTGACATCAGGAAGCTATCGACATCCTGGGCTTCAACGGTGAGGAGAAACAGCTGATCTACAAGCTCACCGGTGCAGTGATGCACCACGGAGTCATGAAGTTCAAACAGAAGCAGCGTGAGGAACAGGCCGAACCAGAAGGCACAGAGGGTGAGCTGGTCTTTATTTATATTAGTATTATTATTATTAGTAGTACTAGTAGAAGTAGTAGCTAGGGAGTTGCGCGCCATGAAAACGCTAATGGTAGGGGGCATAGTGGCACAGTTGGTCGTGCTGTCGCCTCACAGCTAGAAGGTCCTGGGTTCGATTCCCGCTTTGGACGCTGTGGGTGCTGGTAGTGTTTTTCCTCCATCAGTGCCCACACCCGAGGCTGGGCTGGCGAAACAGCCTTTCTGGGCCTAGGGTAGGTACCCTCACAAAAAACATGCTGTAATCCTGGTCTCTAAACTGCCTCCCCCTGGCCAGCCGGGGCACCTGATGGAGAGGAAATGAACTGGTTGGAATAACGTGTTCCTTCCAACCAGGAAAACTCACCCCTGCCAGGTGTAATGGAGAAACGTGGACACTCAGGCATGAAGGAAGCATGATTTCAAGTCTGTTGCTCTCCCCAGGTCCCCCATATATGGGGACTAGGTTGGCGGAGGGTGTGTAGAGCCCAGGATGACATTAGATCATTGACACAGGGGTGAAAAATGGGTTACATAATTGTGGGACAAAAATTTTAAAAGAAAAGGTTAATGGTGGTGCTATGGTTTTATTTTAAATATATTAACATGTTATTCCAATGATAAGTATACAGAATATAGCCTATCCTATAGATGCCATATTCAGGTTAATACACATGTGCATACATGTGGATAAATAGGAAATATATGTCTCTATATACTGCAGCTTATGCAATTTATATTTCCATGTGGGGGGGTGCGTCAGCAAGGTCGGGAGGTAACAGGGGTGCATGGCCAAAGAGGTTTTGGAACCGCTGGTTTAGACCGATGATTATTTGGTTAATGCATTTGATGATTTCGTGCTGATTTCTGGATTGATGTCTAAAATGTAAATTTAAAATTGCATGAACATTTCAGAGGCTGACAAGATTGCCTACCTGTTGGGCATAAACTCAGCAGAGATGCTTAAGGCATATTGTTACCCCAGGGTGAAAGTGGGAAACGAGTATGTCACGAAAGGACAAACTGTGCCACAGGTGAGTTGCATGATTTCCATGTTCTGATTTCATATGCACATTTATATTAACACACCATGCTAGAATATCTGTTTGAGTTGTGTCCACACTGTCTTAAATCATCTTCAGACTCCACTATTAGCCCATATCACTTGCCGTAGCACTTGCCCTAGCCTTGACAACCTTGCCGGTTTATACAAATGCTAAAATGCAATTTAGATAGCGTGTTATGTAGAACGATATAAGGTTAATTTGATTGTTTTTTTAGATTATACTACTTGATTGATTCTTGGTTTACCTATGCTCCTCGATTACAATTTCTATGCATTTTGTACTACCTCATGTTTTCCTTATTATTTACTTTAAATCACTCTGGATTAAGATAATCTTATAAATGTCTAAATTGTAAATTGCGTAATTCTCACTCATACTAATAACGTTCACATTTCCTTAGGTAATGAACTCAGTCGGTGCCTTGGCCAAGTCCCTCTATGAGAAGGAGTTCTTCTGGATGGTCATCAGGATCAACGAGATGCTGGACACCAAGCAGCAGAGGGTCTTCTACATTGGTGTGCTGGACATCGCTGGTTTTGAGATCTTTGACGTAAGCATGGACTTGTTTTAATTGGGAGAATTTAGGCCTAATTATTTTTGTGTAATTTTCACAATTACACAACACTTTATTACAAGAGATTGGACTAATAATGATATTTCTACTCACAGTTCAACACCCTGGAGCAGCTGTGCATCAACTTCACCAATGAGAAACTGCAACAGTTTTTCAACCACACCATGTTTGTTCTGGAACAAGAAGAGTACTTGAAAGAGGGAATTCCCTGGGATCTCGTTGACTTCGGCATGGACTTGGCTATCTGCATTGAGCTGATTGAGAAGGTATACAATTATTATTACATTTGTATGTATTATCATGGACTTGGCTGTCTACATTGAGCTGATTGAGAAGGTACAATTATTCTGTGCTTTGGTTTAATTGCACCAGCTCAGTAGCCTTTTGGTTTGAGTGTCCGCCCTGAGATTGGGAGGCTGGGGGTTCGATCCCCGGCTGGGTCATACCAAAGACTCTAAAAATGGGACCCAGGGCCTCCCTGCTTGGCACTCAGCATCAAGGGTTTGGATTGTGGTAAGTCCCTGTGACATACTAGTGTCATGTCCAGGGGGTGTGCGTGTACATCAAAGCTGCCTCATGCTACAGAGAGATAGGCTCCTGCCCTATGTACCTCATTGCTCGGCAAGGCTTACATACTTACTTAGTTTAATGGACATGATGTTAATATTGCTTTTTGCCTCCTTTACACAGCCCTTGGGCATCTTCTCCATCCTTGAAGAGCAGTGCATGTTCCCGAAGGCTACAGACAAATCCTTCGCCGAGGCGCTGGTTTTAGCGCATCTGGGAAAGAACAAGGCCTTTGAGAAGCCCAAGCCTGGCAAAGGCAAGGGCGAGGCTCACTTCTCCCTGGTCCACTACGCTGGAACGGTGGACTACAGCATCACAGGCTGGCTGGACAAGAACAAAGATCCTCTTAACGACTCTGTCATTCAGCTGTTCCAGAAGTCTTCCGTTAAACTGCTGGCTATGTTCTATCCCCCACCTGAGCCTGAAGGTATGTTTATTAATATAATGTAATGTGCTCAAGGATACTGGGAACTGTTTGCATGTTATTATGGTTGTTTACTTTAAAGGCCAGCCAGTAGGAACACAGAGGGGCGGGGCTTAAGCAATTACAGCCTGTCCCTAATTGGCGCACCTATCAAGTTTGGGGAAGCATGCGGGGAACTGGAGCTATGGCTGTTTAAACCTCAGCCAATAGGAACATAGAAGGGGCTAAGCAATGGTGCGCCTGTGACACCCAGCGGCCAGCTATTCTGATGGCAGACCTCTGGTCAGTGTTGGTGACAAGTTGGGTGCGGTTCAGAGCAGCGGTGTGCCTGTTACGTTTGTGACATCCAACACACCCACCAGCCCACACTTTAGGCAATTTTAATTAAAGCAATAAGCCACAAGAGGTCTCAGGTTACCGGGTATTTTATAATGGCTGAGAGGTGTAGTGAGACCCGACGCATAGCGGAAGGTCTCTGACCCTGTCAGCCATTATAAATTACACAGTAAGCTGGGACCTCGCGTGTCTTATAGCTTTTCTAAAATGGTTACACACATAGTAATATTAACCTCATAAAACTATTACATTCACAAAAGTAGCTACGCTTTGCGCCCACCAGAGCAAGCCACACTTCCTTGTTTTTACTCCAGTCTCTGTGACGGGGGAATAGGAGGCGCTTGATAACTTTACGAGGCCGCCCGGAGCCACACATTCACAGTCATATGAGCGCGGGCGGTGCATAGACGCCCGCACGGCCAGGGTGTGTAAGGCAATCAAGTGCTCCCCTTCCCCAGTTCAGCTGCAGAGCTGCGGGATCAGCTGGGAATTACATAAAGTGATTGAAGGTGTGGATTATCGGGGGTGCATACTTAGTTTAGGGTTAAGGTTAGGTTTAGGTGTGCTGCCCCGTGGGAGGTTAGGTTTAGGGTGAGGGTTTGAGATAGGTTGTAGTTGTAGGACTAATGACTGGTCTAAACCAAAAACTGTCTAAACTAAGTACTGCACCCGATTATCGTGAGATTTACAACGGAACCCAGCCAATCAGATTCAAGTATTGGGACTAAGCATTTTAGAAATAGAGTTTTAATATAGGATAATAATACGTGTTCTATCCCCCAACCTGAGCCTGGGGGTATTGTTATATGAATACTATGAACACTAGGGAGGAATTTGCATTCTGTATATGACTAATGATGATAACTCACGATTCTGACAAATATAAATAGATAATACAAAGAAGGGAGGCAAGAAGAAGGGTGGTTCCATGCAGACTGTGTCTAGTGCATTCAGGGTAAGATTTTGTATTCATTATTATCAACATTATATTCCTGTAAGAGTGAAGCATTATTATTACTATCAACATTATATCCATGTAAGAAATAAACAAAATTAACAATTAAACAATTTCTGTTGTGGCTGAAGTTTAAAATAGGGCTTAAATGGTTAATG
Organism: Protomyctophum parallelum; assembly: GCF_964188405.1. NCBI lineage: Eukaryota > Metazoa > Chordata > Actinopteri > Myctophiformes > Myctophidae > Protomyctophum > Protomyctophum parallelum. The sequence goes on along the minus strand of NC_139701.1, from coordinate 44,427,296 downwards.
TATGTTTTAAATCTGCAAAGAAACTAGTATCTAAAGAGTTGAAATAATAGCAGCGGAGGAAAAAGTACAAATTTGTATGACTTTTTACTAATAATAAACATAATTGGCTGTTTTATGTCTCAATAGGCAAACTTGGGGATGCTGATGACCAACCTGAGGAGCACTCATCCTCACTTTGTGCGTTGCCTGATTCCCAATGAGATCAAGAAACCCGGTAAACACTGAAAATAAAAATGATAAACTACTATTTAATGCAACTTTGGCCAGAGTTTGTTCTTCTAATAATGAAGCAACATCTGTACAGGCCTGATGGAGAACTTCCTGGTCATCCACCAACTGAGGTGTAACGGTGTGCTAGAGGGAATCAGGATCTGTAGAAAGGGCTTCCCCAGCAGAATCCCATACGCTGACTTCAAGCAGAGGTATTCATTCCTTTCCCCCCAGCAGCTTTTATTTCCAAACCTAGTCAATGCAAAATTACCAACTTTTAGAAAAGTATAGAATGCCAGCGCAAAATGACCATGACATTTTATAAAAACAGGTACAAAGTACTGAACGCCAGCGCGTGCCCCGATGGCGCCTTCATGGACAACAAGAAAGCTTCAGAGAAGCTGCTTGGGTCCATTGACGTTCCTGTTGATGAGTACAGGTTTGGACACACCAAGGTGAGCACACTGTGAACCCGGTTTAACATTATCCCGAGTGGACTAAAGATTTTATGGTTGTTTAGTGACAGTGTTTTGTAACATTGTGTTCAGGTGTTCTTCAAAGCTGGTCTGCTGGGAACCCTGGAGGAGATGCGAGATGAGAAGCTGTTCACTCTGGTCACAATGACTCAGGCTCTCGCACGAGCTTACCTCATGAGAAAGGAGTTTGTCAAGATGACGGCAATAAGGTAAGCACCTTGCAAGGAAAAAACAGGAGAAGAAACCTCGAGCAGAACCAGGCTCTTGGGTGGGCGGCCATCTGCATTTACCTTGCCACGACACAGGGCAACAAAGATAATACCAACAGCAAATAACGACAACAATAGTAACACTCTCGAGACGCCAACTTGCGCCTTGCATACAATTAGGCCATGTCCGAGTCCTAGACCACTCTGCTGTCTGTCTGGGTACGACTGCTGCTCTGAGTCATAGAGCTCTTTGTTATTCAAAATCATTTAGACACGTTATTGACCTTAAACCAACCTTGAAACATACCTTAGTTTTGTCACCAAGAATGGCTGTTGGAGACACTGACATACATACCCCAACATACATAATGTACATACCCAACCGATCGCAGTACTTGCGCACTTTGCTTGCGCAAGTAACTATGACACAATAATAGTAAGTTACTATAGCCAGAGTAATACGTGGAAACTCTCGATCATGATCCACTGAAACTGTTTTCCACAGAGATGCCGTTTTCACCATCCAGTTCAACCTCCGCTCGTTCGTCGCTGTGAAACACTGGCCATGGATGAAGGTCTACTACAAGATCAAGCCTCTTCTGCAGAGCGCTGAGACTGAGAAGGAGCTCGCAGCGATGAAGGAGAACTACGAAAAGATGACGACAGACCTGGCTGCTGCTCTGGAGAAGAAGAAGAACCTGGAAGAGAAGTTGGTTGCTGTAACGCAGGAGAAGAATACCCTTGCAGTGGCAGCGTCATCAGTAAGTAGCCACACTTGTACAGGAAATGTTGCTAATAATATTTCATATTGTTTATCATCTGACCTTGTATATTTTATCTAATGTAGATGTAGACCATGGCAGGTTCTTCTGTGGGGAGGGTGAATCTGCTGCATATGCCACTGCTGGAGGTTGATAGCCTCCAGCTTCTTCCTTGTCCTCACCTCTGTACCATCCAGGCTCTTACAATGACAGAGCCAGCCTTTTTCACAAGCTTGTTCAGCTCTGTTAGTGTCCCTTGTGGACGAAGGAGTCCCCTATGGAAGCAGCTGCAAAACTAATCTTTGATTAAAATTTGTATTCACTGTTTGTAGAATGGGTACAAACATGACTTGTTTATCAGGGTCCTCCATTTCAATTCATCAAATATACACTAGGAAATATACAAAAATATACAAAAGGAAATAATCATATATAGGCCTACAGTTAAAGAATGTAAAAGAAAACCCGGGAAAACGGGTCTAGGGATTCACATTTCTTAATGGCCGTTAGTAAGGCGTTCCACATTCAAGTGGCATAGGAGCGAAATCTCACCCAGAACAAATGCTGACACGTTTCCTCACTTATCTCTTTCATTGACAACCAGGGAGACGAGGCTCTGAATGATGCTGAGGAGAGATGTGAGGGTCTCATTAAAAGTAAGATCCAGCTGGAGGCGAAGCTCAAAGAGACGACCGAGAGACTAGAGGACGAGGAGGAGATCAACGCAGAGCTTACTGCCAAGAAGAGGAAGCTGGAGGACGAATGCTCTGAGCTCAAGAAGGACATCGACGACCTGGAGCTCACCTTGGCCAAAGTGGAGAAGGAGAAACACGCCACTGAAAACAAGGTTCATGATCATACACTGTAGCCGTCTTACCAAGTTATTGGACAATAATGATCCAGTCACGATTATACACTCTTCTAGCGTAGCGGTCTTATCAAGTTCTAAAACGATAATGATCCATTCATTCTGCTTATTTAGGTGAAGAACCTGACTGAGGAGATGGCCTCTCAAGATGAAGGTCTTGCTAAGCTGACCAAGGAGAAGAAGGCGCTCCAAGAGGCCCATCAGCAGACCCTGGATGACCTGCAGGCAGAGGAAGACAAAGTCAACACTCTGACCAAGGCCAAGACCAAGCTGGAACAGCAAGTTGACGACGTGAGTTTAGCAAGTCAATTGGATGTTTTGAAACTTGAATACGGTAGGCTATGGTTATTTTCCTACTGAATAATTATGAAAACTATATTGTGCAGTTGGAGGGTTCTCTGGAGCAAGAGAAGAAGCTTCGCATGGACCTCGAGAGAACCAAGAGAAAGCTGGAGGGTGATCTGAAACTGGCCCAGGAAGCCATCATGGATCTGGAGAATGACAAGCAGCAGTCTGATGAGAAGATAAAGAAGTAATGTGGACCACAATAATAATAACAACAACAATAATAATAATAATGCCATGGAGAAAAATTACCACTAACATATGATGTACTGTATGTATACCACAGGAAGGACTTTGAAGTATCCCAGCTTCTGAGTAAGATTGAGGATGAGCAATCTATGGGAGCCCAGCTGCAGAAGAAGATCAAAGAACTCCAGGTATTTCTTTTTTTCCATCTTATTTAAAATCATTGATGGTAAGTAAGTGAAAAATTAAGATTTTTAATATTTCCCTTCATTTGAAAGGCTCGTATTGAAGAACTGGAGGAGGAGATCGAGGCAGAGCGTGCCGCTCGGGCCAAGGTTGAGAAGCAGAGAGCTGATCTCTCCAGGGAACTTGAAGAGATCAGTGAGAGGCTGGAGGAGGCTGGAGGCGCCACTGCCGCTCAGATCGAGATGAACAAGAAGCGTGAGGCTGAGTTCCAGAAGCTGCGTCGTGACTTGGAAGAGTCCACCCTGCAGCACGAGGCCACTGCCTCTGCTCTCCGTAAGAAGCAGGCGGACAGCGTCGCAGAGTTGGGCGAGCAGATCGACAACCTCCAGCGTGTCAAGCAGAAACTGGAGAAGGAGAAGAGTGAATACAAGATGGAGATCGATGACCTGTCCAGCAACATGGAAGCTGTTGCTAAGGCAAAGGTAGAATAGAGTGCTTGTGTGTAATTCTTGACAAAATACGTTCAATGAACCAAGCAGGGGGATGTAAACGAAGGAATACATTGTAGGTTACTTCAGTGATTGAATGTGTCCAATGACAATCAACAGGGAAATCTTGAGAAGATGTGCCGCACCCTTGAGGACCAACTCAGTGAAATCAAGTCCAAGAGTGATGAGAATGTTCGCCAGATCAATGATATTGGAGCTCAGAGAGCAAGACTGTTGACGGAAAATGGTAAATGTTCATCGTCTACTAACCTACATGGTCTGTCGATGGCACTGGCATCAGCGGCGATCCCAGGAATTGTATGTATTGATCAAAGATGATTTACTTTTTAAACGTATACTCAAATGTCTAACTAGGTGAGTTTGCTCGTCAACTTGAGGAGAAAGAAGCTCTCGTCTCTCAGCTCACCAGAGGCAAGCAGGCCTTCACCCAGCAGATCGAGGAGTTGAAGAGACTCGTTGAAGAGGAGGTTAAGGTATAATGAACAACCTTTTTCTTTTTTTACGAACAGACCTAATTCCATCTTTTTGTAATTTCATCCAGCTGACATTATTTTGCCGTATTTCTTTTGCCAGGCAAAGAACGCCCTCGCCCACGCTGTGCAGTCAGCTCGCCATGACTGTGACCTCCTGAGGGAGCAGTTTGAAGAGGAGCAAGAGGCCAAGGCGGAGCTGCAGCGTGGAATGTCCAAGGCCAACGCTGAGGTGTGTCAGTGGAGGAGCAAGTATGAGACTGATGCTGTCCAACGCACAGAGGAGCTGGAGGAGGCTAAGTAAGTCATCAGTGTTTTTTTCTTCACTATAAAGACTTTTGCACACCTAGAGTAGGCTTAGGAACAGGTGCGTATAGGCAAGTGCACAGCAATAATAAAATAGAAAACAATACGCCCGCACACTGTTGATCTGCTCGGTACAAGAATATACAGTTATTATTATTAAGTAGGCAACGTTCCGGTCACTACTGACCTTTTTCAGGCTCAGCACAGCATTTTGACAAACAACCAATCATTTGCTAAGCAGAGTCTGTGATTGCAAAAGAGGTGACATAATTTAACTAGACATAAGGACCCCAGAAAACTCATACATCATTGAGATTAAATTCTAAAAACAGTATACAAAATATAATAATAATAATAATATATATAACAATATGATTATATATATATATATATATATATATATATATATATACACACTTATACAACATTGTACACCACTCACTATACAAAATATTGCTCACAATGCTTTGATTTGTTTCAACACTGATCAACAGGAAGAAGCTCGCCCAGCGTCTTCAGGAGGCTGAGGAGCAAATCGAGGCTGTGAATTCCAAGTGTGCCTCTCTGGAGAAGACCAAGCAGAGACTCCAGGGTGAAGTGGAAGACCTCATGATTGACGTGGAGAGGGCCAACGGTTTAGCCGCCAACCTCGACAAGAAACAGAGGAACTTCGATAAGGTGCTTTGACATGGGTGCATGTGTTTGGTCAGACGTACTAACAGTCCTACAGTCATGAAACACTCTACTCAAAACCCAAACCTAAACCTAACTTCACAGTAAGCCACGGGTTAGTTGTAACTGGCAGCACATCTCGGGAGCAGCGGTGTTGTCAGACTAATGCCACTCGGACTGTTGTCTAAGCAACGTGAATTGCTTTGTCATGAATTATTTTAATTGTTTCCTCCTGAAAGTGGAGGTAAATGACACATTTCATCACGGCTGCTGTGCAGGTCTTGGCAGAATGGAAGCAGAAACATGAAGAGGGCAATGCGGAGTTGGAAGGAGCTCAAAAAGAGGCTCGTTCTCTCGGCACCGAGTTGTTTAAGATGAAGAACTCCTACGAGGAGTCCCTGGACCAACTGGAGACCATGAAGCGTGAGAACAAGAACCTGCAACGTAAGTTCTCTACATCAGTATTTAAATAACAGTTAAATAATAACTAATATAAAGATCAATATGGATCAGGCTACAACTTTATTCAAACACAAATACAAAATAGTCGCTGAAAGTTCATTCATCATTTTGCAGAGGAGATCTCAGACCTCACCGAACAGATCGGTGAGACTGGAAAGAGCATCCATGAGCTGGAGAAGGGCAAGAAGCAGGTGGAAACAGAGAAGTCAGAGATCCAGACAGCCCTGGAGGAAGCCGAGGTAACACTTTTAGTTCCTAGATGAACAACACAATTGTTAGATTCCTTTCAATACGTTTTATATTCAAACAGCGTAGCAGTATATAATCGATGTTACATTAAAAGTCCTACAACCTTTTGATCCTGTATTTCATTTCAGGGTACTCTGGAGCACGAGGAGTCTAAGATTCTTCGTGTCCAGCTGGAGCTCAACCAGATCAAGGGTGAGGTTGACAGGAAGCTGGCAGAGAAGGACGAAGAGATGGAGCAGATCAAGAGAAACAGCCAGAGGGTGACCGACTCCATGCAGGGCACTCTGGACGCTGAGGTCAGGAGCAGAAACGATGCCCTGAGGGTCAAGAAGAAGATGGAGGGAGACCTGAACGAGATGGAGGTTCAGCTGAGCCACGCCAACCGCCAGGCTGCTGAGGCCCAGAAGCAGCTGAGGAACGTCCAGGGACAGCTTAAGGTGCAAAACATATTAGTTAGACACATATTCAATCAACGGAACTGCTCTGAACATCTGAACCAAGGGGCTAGCTCCATCCGCTGTCTGGAGATGAAGCCACTTCCGGTTTCTCGTTGAAGCTGCTGTTCCTATTTATGGCCCAGCAGATGTCTTCTACTGTTTGCAAGACATTAAAATCTCAATGAGGCTGTGGGTGAACTTTACACTTGATTACCGTAGTAAACCTTTTCAAAAACACGTTTTCAATCGCTAGTTTAAAGTCTTTTTTAAATCATCATGATTAGTAAATTATGGTCACGTTAATTTAAAAATCTACTGGTTCTACCGAGTGAAGACCCGGCCTCGCTGTGGTTGCAGCCAATATAGTATTCATTTCTGGACCGGATATAGAAATATGGCGGATTTGAAATCACTGCAGAATGGGCTTGACACGGTCTATGATCCGAACAACATTCTGACATTTCTCATAACATGTCCACCTCATATGCAATCTCTTTTTTTTAGGATGCCCAACTGCACCTTGACGATGCTCTCAGAGGCCAGGAAGATGTGAAGGAACAAGGCGCCATGGTGGAGCGTAGGAACGGCCTCATGGTCGCTGAGATCGAGGAGCTGAGAGTGGCTCTGGAACAGACGGAGAGAGGCCGCAAAGTGGCTGAACAGGAACTGGTGGACGCCAGTGAGCGTGCTGGACTGTTGCACTCCCAGGTAAGTCAATTGGATAAGAAAGAAAAACTGTCAACATTATTTAACATACTTGTATTGCTAATCCGAATGTTTATCTTTTAGAACACAAGCCTTTTGAACACCAAGAAGAAGCTTGAAACTGACCTGGTCCAGGTTCAAGGTGAAGTGGACGACAGTGTTCAAGAAGCAAGGAATGCTGAGGAGAAAGCAAAGAAGGCCATCACTGATGTAAGTTCCATTCCAGAGGTCCATTATACCAGGACAATTAGACATCCTTATGGCATTCTGTTTCAGGCAGATGGTTCAGAATGTTACAGTGCAGACTGAACTGGTACAACAATATATTCAGTCAATCAAGCTATTTAATAGCAACAACAATTACTACTAAATATAATAGTATATATATATATATATATATATATATATATATATATATATAGTACTAAGATATTGTGATTGTATTACCTGGTTTGATTCCTTCTGGTCTCATGACACATCACACATGTATCTGTTTATTACCTTTCATGATTTTAAAGAGCCATTGTCGTGCGTTGAATGACGCAGGAGACCAAGACATTGTTTCACATGCGGGACAATAAAGTGTATTTGATCTCACAACAACGATGACTTTCCAGGCGGCCATGATGGCCGAGGAGCTGAAGAAGGAGCAGGACACCAGTTCTCACCTGGAGAGGATGAAGAAGAACCTGGAGGTCTCCGTCAAGGACCTGCAGCACCGCCTCGACGAGGCCGAGAACCTGGCCATGAAGGGAGGCAAGAAGCAGCTCCAGAAACTGGAGGGCAGGGTAAAGTGTAGTTTACTTCAACCCATTAAGACCTGGAACGCATCTGTGTCACCTTGGCTTTTAAACACTTAACTTAACTTTAGCTATTGAAAAATAGCAAATATACAAGCATGTCCTTAAGTGTGTAGATTTGTAAAAGCGTGTGAAAATCTTTGAATTATGTATTTCACAGCAAACATTTTTAACTCTTACCTTTGCTTCTGGGGGGGGGGGGGGTCCCCTGCAACAATAATATTTTCAGATGGGGGTCGGCGGGCCAAATACAAGAACATTTCTGGGGGTCCTTGATGATTGAAAATGATTTAGAAGACGTGTAGAATCTGCTCTCAGATCTCAATGGGTCAACACGGCTTATATGTCAATGAAATAAAACACAATCTCTTCATAATGTATGTTTCCATTGTGAAGGTGCGTGAACTGGAGGCAGAGGTTGAAGGTGCAACGAAAGGCAGTGGAGACGCTATTAAAGGTGTGCGCAAGTACGAGAGGAGAGTGAAGGAGCTGTCATACCAGGTAGGCTATATCACTTAAATAACCATCATCATGCCACTGACTAAATGAATAGATGGACATGGCAACTAATGTTATAAATTCACTCTCACTTCAGACTGAAGAGGACAAGAAGAATATGGCCAGGCTTCAGGATCTGGTAGACAAGCTGCAGCTGAAGGTGAAGGCCTACAAGAGACAGGCAGAGGAAGCGGTAAGTCAAATAGACATTGTTAGTTAGTGGTGTGTGTCGTCATAGTTTAACTAAAAGGAATAATAGGAATCAGTTATGATGCAATGTCATATGACCAACAGCAGAGCATTCTTCATGTCCATCTTGCTGCTTTCCACAAGCGGCACATGGAATCTCTAGCTTGCCATGCTTCTGCTGTATGGGGCGCACACAGCCCACATGGGCGTTGGGAAGACCTGTGACTGGATGGATGCTGAAAGGGAAAGCATGCTGCTACACAATGCACACATGCTGCAGACACATGCAGTCAAAGTGTGTGTAATGGCAAAACATTTCCAAAATAGACCACGGAAAGCATTTAAAAAAAATCCCTGTAAGCGGACATGTTTGGCTCGGGGTCACAGGATGCTGAACAAGAACCCAGCCATGATCGTGTCATTCCAATGAGAACCTGTCAAGGCAAATTCATGACGGTCCCGACGCACTCATGAACGTGCTGCACGGGCCACTGTATTAGCCACAAACACATTACAATATCCTGAAAGTGTCTATAATTGCAACATGCTCTTTTTAAATAGTGCAGCTTTGACCCATGTCTATAATATTTCAGGAGGAAGCAGCCAACTCTCACCTGACCAAGTGTAGGAAGGTTCAAAATGAGCTGGAAGAGGCTGAGGAGCGCGCCGACATCGCTGAATCCCAGGTCAACAAGATGAGATCTAAGAGTCGCGACGCAAAGGTAATGTTCAATAACTGAAGGTTCATTATCCTTTAACTAAGATTTAACTAAAGATTGATTTTTGAATATCTAACATTATTTTCCTATTGTTACAGGGAAAAGAAGCTGCTGAATAAGTTCTCCAGTTCAAGTCACCGTACAAAGTCATAAAATATGACCCATCGTATTCAATGAAGGTGGCTACAACAGTATTTTGTTGTCAATACTATGTTTCTTATTCAAGGGACCATGCACAGTCGTAAAATATGTAAAATATTGTATTAAATAAATGGGGCAAAAACTGTATTTTGTTGTCAATACTATATTGTTTCTTATTCAAGGTACCATAAGTCCTAAAATATGACCCATTGTATTCAATAAATGGGTAAAAACTGTATTTTGTTGTCAATACTTTCTATCTTGAGTTTTGAAACCATGGTCCACTATACCATTTTATTCACTCATTGCAAAGATAGTAGCCTATCTAGTCACATTCCCAATCCTTTCCAATCCTATCCCGACAGTGGCCTTGTAGTTAGAGTGTCTTCCCTGAAAGGTTGGGGTTCGATCCCTGGCGGGATCACACCAAAGACTGTAAAAATGGGACCCAAAGCCTCTCTGCTTTGGCACTCAGCATCAAAGGTTTGGATTGGGCGGGTCAAATCAACTAATCAAATGATTCCTGAGCATGGCATGGCTACAGCTCACTGCTCCTTGGCTGTGGCTCACCGCTACAAGAGATGGGTCAAATGCAGAGAACACATTTTGTAGGACTTTTATTTTTAGCCTGTGACCCAAAAGAGAAATTGTAATTGTCTCCCCGGGACCTAAACTAGTGGAAATATCAGATCTACAAGCTCACAACGCTTCGCTTCGCACCGTGAACATGTAGATCGGCTATTTCACTACTGCTTAAACATTTATTTATGGAATGGAATTTTGTTCTCCATGAAATCACAAGTTTTAGAAATGGTGCTTTCATATTTGAGAAATGTATAATGGGGCTCAATGGCAGCTATTGGCACGTCAAAAAATCACTTTCCCCTAGAAACTCCATTCACACTTTTTATAATTCAGCTTACTGTGGAGATACATGCTGGAACGTTTTACTTTTAAATGTTTTGTAGTTTCTGAGTTATTTAACTTAAACGCCCAATCCCCAATGCATTCTCAATGGCAATAGCACAAACTTTGGCATGCTACTATAGTCCTACATACTTACACCTAGAAACCCCATTCAAACCTATTTAGGTTCATCTTACGGTGGACATGTTTGCCTGAAAAGGAATCTTTTAAATGTTTCCTAGTTTTAGAAATATAGTGCTTTCAAATTTGAGAAATGTATAATGGGGCTCAATGGCAGCTATGGCACGTCAAAAAATCACTTTCACCTAGAAACTCCATTCACACTTTTTATAATTCAGCTTACTGTGGAGACACGTGCTGGAACGTTTTACTTTTAAATGTTTTGTAGTTTCTGAGTTATTTAACTTGAACGCCCAATGCATTCTCAATGGCAATAGCACAAACTTTGGCATGCATGCTACTAGTCCTACATACTTGGAACTGGTATATCCTCCCTCCCTCTTTACTATAATTTGATCAACTTTAAACAAAAAAGGCTCAACGTGTATATCTGTACACTACAACAAAGAGAGAGTAGAAAACTACAACTGTTCTTACTTCCTATATGAAAGACGAAACAGGAACTAAAACTTCCAGAACACACACTCACAATTCCAATCTGCTCCCTTACTGACTCACTGACTCAGCTTCAAGTCAGGTGAAGTCTGTCAGGGCTTGAGGGCTGTCCCATTTGAAATAGGTAAGTCAGTGAGGGCTCAGCCCCGCCCGCCCCTTTATGCACCCTTTCCATGACAAATAACTGACACTGACATATTTAATAAACTGTCCAAAAGAAATAACAATACCATTGAACGTGCAACATTGAATGTGACACTTTGCAAGTTTAGATCTAGATATCCACTATTTTTGCAAAATATTTGAAAATGTATAGCATTTTTCAACATGAATTAGTGATCCTATGATCACCTCTATTGTCACATCACAGGTTCAAGTCTGCAAGTCTTTTCGAAGTTAGACTGGGCCAGCTCTAAACTGACTGGGCCACGACCCGGGTGGCCGAATAGACCATATGCCGGTGGTCCTATCACCTATATTGTCTCATCACAGGTTCACAGTAAACGTGGGTAAAATGTGTTTCTGTACATCGTTCCAGTCGTATGGAAGCGATGACAAGTATACAATTATTAAAAATATATTGTGATTATCTCATATAATTGTGATTGCACAATTACGTAATAAATATATGACAGGCCTATCCCATTGCACTTGGTAGATATAGATATACCACCTGGTCCATATGAACTAGTAGATTCCAAATGTAAAGAAGTTAATATAGGAAAAAACAACACTTTATATTAACGTTGTCTTTATAATGCATTATAGCACATTATAAAGGCATTATAACACTCGTTATAAATGTTTATAATCATGTATAACAACTTATAACCACGTTTATAACATATTATAAGAGCTGGTCATAATGCATTATTATGCTCAGTGGAACAGCACATCATAACTATCATAACTTAGGTGGTTATAAAGGCACATAGAGAAGTGCTGTAATGTCTGTGTCATAATGCGTTATAACCAATGTGTATTAAATGGAATAATGTCTTATAAACATCAATAATATGCTATAGCAGGACGTTGAGATCTTTAAGTAAAGTGGCAACATTCTTCAATGGTTATTAGCAGTTGTATCATTTTATAATACCCTATAGCATGCCTTTGTGACCCTTAAGTAAAGTGACAAAACTTTGTATAATATGCTATAGCATATTAGTGATGTTTGTAAGACATTATTCCATTTCATAAACACTTGCTTATAATGCATTATGCCACATTACATCATTTCATCATGTGCCTTTTTAACCATCTAAGTTATGATAGTTATGATGTGCTGTTCCACTGAGCATAATAATGCATTATGACCAGCACTTATAATATGTTATAAACGTGGTTATAAGTTGTTATACATGATTACAAACATTTATAACGAGTGTTATAATGCCTTATAAGCACATTATAAATGTGCTTATAATGAATAAAGGCGACCTTATTATAAAGTGTTACCAAAAAGCATTTTACTGTAATGTGGGATACTACTACTATACTCTACAGGCCTATACTCTGTCCTGATTTGAAACCACTTTCAGCCTGCCATCCCTAACCTGTGCATGGCATTAATTGTTCAGTGGTTAAACGTTTAACATCACACAGTGAAAGAAACAAGTCAGTAATGCTGGTGGCTTGCTGGTGAGGAAACCCAAGTTGTTGTAATGTACTATTGTACTGTACTGCCATCTAGTGTTTATTCTTTAAACTGCAGTCTGCAATGTGATGATTCGACTCAAACGTTGACTCCTTCAACACTGCTCGAAACTGGCCCCTGAAAATAAAGTCTGAGTTCCCCCACCCCACAACTTTCCCCCCATGTTTTATGCTTATATGATGATTTCCTGTTTTGTATGTGTTAGTATGTCTCTGAATGTTCTGTTGAGTGCTAAATCATGGTTCATCCACAAAGTAACAGTTTTTGTATTGACTTGTGCTTTCGTCTGAAATGTACCTGTGACTGCTGTAAACATTATTTTGTTCACCGATTTTTATTTTAAGGGTTGTTTCGGACATTTGCGTTCCCGTCATTTCCGGCCATTAGGCCTTATACAGTCTTGTGCTAGTTGCATGTTTGTTTATAAGTTTAATTGACCAATTTACTTTTGTATCAGTTTGATCGGTTTATTGTTTGTTTTGGGCAACCATTGTCTTGAATTCATTCCCTTTGCATCTTTATGCAGTCAGCGAGGTAGATTACATTTCCAAGTGCATTTTTCCATATCATTGTTTGTATGCTTTTGTTGTTCTGATCTGCGTTTATTTGGTGTGTGTTCATCAGTTTGACGTTGGTCTTTGAGTGTCAAAAGAATGCTTAAAAAAACCACCAGTATATACAACAACCTGACTCGTCTGTGAAGGGAGTGACAGTACCCATTCTACATACTGTAAAATAAAAACATTCAATCAAGAGAGAGTGAAGAAATAAAAAGCCTTTATTGTATTGTATGGCTAATGCATAGGCAAGAATAATACAATATAGTGCTGCATACCGTTGCAGCACACAGCCATCATCAGTGTCTAAACTATTGGTGATTTATTCCATTGTTGGTGTATGTGTTGCTGACATTTCAACCAAATTTACTGAAATGGCACAGTTTGCTCAGAGTCAGGAGGCACTAACTGCAACTCTTTCACAGCATTCCTTATTTATATTATCATTGATTCATGGCATCATTATGCTTGCTAGATGCTATGGTTTTCTCTAGCAGCTTCCTGAGCACAATATTCTAGTCGTGTAAAGAGGGGACTAGGAAAGGGATACAAAAACAAGGTTGGCCCAACTTATAGTGGGTAACTGGCTCATGACATTTATTTGTGACAATAATGCTCCGAAGCAAATGGAGATAATACGATACTGTCTGCATTTTGCATATGGTTTATTGGATTAATACATTTACATTAATTACAATTTCTAACGGCCATTTTCACCACCATTTTGTCACTGTCATTATCAATGCTCCATATCAGCTCTGTCAGGTGGAATACTGTGAACTTACTTTTCATGGGACTAAAATTAAAAAATAGAAAAAGTAGCAGAGCTTTTAGATTTTCTACTTTTGATGCTTTGTGTGACTCAAGCAGAACTTTAATTTACCGGGGAAAATACAACAAATATAATAATAATAATACGTTATGGACTAATGACTTTGACTTTGACTTTGATAGTAAGTTTCTGCCCGACTGCAATGTGTTCCTGTTGCTGCTTAGTAATACGGTTGAACTGTGGAGGGTGTAGAACAGGGTTCCCAAACGTCTTTCAGCTCGAGATGCAAAAGAGAAACGTATTTGTTGGCAAGTAGCAATAATATACTTATGGGCTCCAGTCTAGGCTATGGGGGGAATTGGGGAAACTATTTGCAGTTCTGCAAATAGCCCCATGGGCAGGTATTTCAATAGAATAGAAGTAGGAAAACAAGCCAGGAAGTGAACCTATACAACAGTGGTGCCGTCACTGTCAATTCACAATATATCAGTTTATTTAAAAACCCTGTAGAAAAAAAGGAGCATAGCCTGCTATAAGCAGTATTATATTCAAACTCTGTCAGACCACAGAACGCTAAGAACCAAACCACCCAGATGAATTAGAAGGATTTATAAACAAGTGTTAAGTGTATAACAGTCATGACAAATAAGCCTTAGTTGTTCCTGCCAAGGGCTTTGGGAGGGGGGAGTTGTCAACTAAATGCAGTGTAATAATTATTGCACTCCCTACCTTGGCATAATTCCCAACTACACCAGTCTTCTGCCATCAGATGACATTGTTGAAATTCATCTGTGCGTGTCATCAGGTGGTGTTTAGCCCTGCCCAGAAACACGGCTCTCAGCAAGAAATGCCCAAAACAGGGCATTCCCCGATTACAGGCACTTTAAACTATATTTCTGTTTTCTCTCTCATTGTAAAGTGTTAAGTAGTATTAATATTCATATGTTGCTTGTATGACAACCTTCCCTACCAACATAAAGCTGGCTAATTATCATACTGTTTACAGTGGAGATGATTTTCCCTTGGTGTGAGTACGCTGGTGTGACTTCAGGCTACTCATCCGGGTGAAACTCTTGTTACACTGGTTACAGTGGAAAGGCTTTTCTCCGGTGTGGAGATGCATGTGTGACTTCAAGCTACGTAGCGAAGTGAAACTCTTGTAACATGTACTACATTGGAAAGGCTTTTCTCCAGTGTGGGTACACATGACGTGCAACTTCAGGCTACTTGAATCTTTGAAACTCTTGTAACATGTATTACATTGGAAAGGCTTTTCTCCGGTGTGGTTAAGCATGTGTCTCTTCAGGCCACCTGACTGACTGAAACCCTTGTCACATGTATTACAGTGGAAAGGTTTTTCACCAGTGTGGTAAAGCATGTGTCTCTTCAGGTGATAAGGTGCACTAAAACTCTTGTCACATTCATTACAGTGGAAAGGTGTTTCTCTAGTGTGGGTACGTAAGTGTCTCCCCAGGTGATATGAAGTCCTGAAAGTCTTGTCACAATGGTTACACTGGAGCATGTGTGTTTTCTGGTGAACTGACAGTCCAGTGGGGTGGACACGCTCGTGTAACTTCAGAGCACTTGTTGAACTGAAACTCTTGTCACACTGGTTACAGTGGAAAGGTTTTTCTCCGGTGTGCACACGCATGTGTGTTTTCAGGTGAGCTGACACACTGAACCTCTTGTTACAAACATTACAAGTGAAACGTTTTTCTCCAGTGTGGGAAAGCTGGTGTATTTGCAGATGATGAAACACTTTGAAACTCTTACCACACTGTTGACAGTGGAAGGGTCTTTCTCCAGTGTGGATACGCATGTGTATCTTCAGAGCACCTGAAATACTGAAGGTCTTGTCACATGTATTACAGGGGAAAGGTTTTTCTCCAGTGTGAACACGCATGTGTATCTCCAGGTTAGCTAATGAAATGAAGGTCTTGCCACAGTGTTTACATGCGAGTGGTTTCTTTCTTGTGCAAGTCGGCTGATGTGTTTTTACTTGTCCTGGTTGAGTTAAAGTCTCTGTAAACTTGTCTGTGTCTACTTGTTTCTGGCTGGTTACAGAGCTGGTGATTGATTGGCGGGATGCTGAGGTGATCTGTCCATCCCTCAGCATTCGGCGGTAGAGGTCGTTGTGGCTCCTCTTGATGTGTTTATGGAGTAAGACTTGAGACGTGAAGGCATATGAACATTCAGAACATGAAGAGAGCGGAGTCTGGGACCTCACTCCTGAGAGAGAGAGAGAGAGAGAGAGAGAGAGAGAGAGTCAGTCAGACAGACATAAGTATACGTTGAAATTGAGATACAGTTTCAGACAGGAACATAATGCTGAATATAACACCGTCCTCATTCTCACATTTGTTTTATGTTCTGGTCCACCTTAACCCTCGAAAGATCACATTGTTGCATGGAAATTAAGCTACGTTAAGCCAAGTCAAGAGGATGTATTTGTGCTCATATATTACAGGGGCAAATACTGCACAAATACTGTGTGTATTTGTGCCAACTTTTCACATTCAAATTCCAATGCGTATTCCAATGAAAATATCCAAAATAACTATATTTGGACTAGACTATAGACTATTTTACATGTCATTACACATCCGTACCGCTGAAACCAGTGTTTGAGCGATTTAACCCTGTATTTTTTGTATCTTATAACCCTACGCACATTTGCAGATGATCGTTAGTTGAATGTTAAAATAATGTAATGACACTTTGAGGTTACATATTCGTACAGGTATTGTTCAGCTTCCTTCAGACAATGCAGCAGTGATAATAATAACTAAATAATGAGGACGACAGCTTTATAAAACGCATAAAGACGCCCATTTCAAAACATCGCTCCTGTGATGTGAAAATATTTTTTGTTGATTATAGAAACATTTAAAATATTAAATAATTTTCATTATATAGATTATTTTTTAAATAAAAATATTTTCTTTATAAAGAATCTTTATAAATGTGTTTTCCACAAATTAGTCTTAAAATGGGGGTCGTCTTATAACCAGAGTCGTCTTATATTCGGCACAATATGGTACAGTATGTCACTGTTTTGAATGAGATATCATTGCTTCTTTTCTCTAGTGTGAATTGCCACAAAAAAATATTAATTTGACTGTATGAGTCCCCATGGCTGAACTTGGTTTATGTGCATCTCAGATGAGCCTTTTGAGTGAAGTTTATTTTACAAACTGTAGACTAGATGTACTTTAAATAGTTATGTATGTATTTACCTGCATCAGTCTTCATGTTTTGTTTCACATAACTCCCTGTGTGACTCCGCACGGATGTAGTTTGTTCTGATGATTTCAGGTCCTGGGACAGCTTGTTGTTCAAAGACAATCGTCGTCCTTCCACATTTGGCATCTTGTGTGATTTCCCTTTCTTTAAAGCTGAATGACCTTCCCCAGTCTCCTCCCAGTCACTGTCTTCAATGTCAGATTCAGAACAAGGTGAAGTCCACTCATCACTGTCTTCAGTGTCAGATTCAGAACTGTGTGAAGAGAGGAGCTGGTCATCTCTGGTTGGCTGGACACCAGCTTGTGATTTAATGTGTTCAGTTGAGGTGCTGGCTACATACTTTGTCTCTTTGTTATCATCTTCACTTTGCACTGTCAATGTTGACCCATCAGGTCTTAGCAGTAGCAGTACCTCCACCTGTTCCTCTTTAAACTGTGGAGGTTCTAGTTTCACCTGGACCAGACTGGGGCTGCTCTCCTGCTGCTCCTCTTTAATCTGCATAGGTTCTAGTTTCACCTGGACCAGACTGGGGCTGCTCTCCTCAGTCTCCCGCTGTTCAGGTGAAACCTGGTCTTTAAATACAGGAAGTGAGAGATCTAGAATGAGGAGAGAGGAGGGAGAACATCAGAAGAGAGCAACTCAGTAGCCCAATTCCAATACCTTAAGGGCCCTAGGGGCTTTGGGCCAAGCCCCTAGGGCCTAAACATGTTTTCATTGTGCTCCTCTGTATAATAGCGGAATCGGTGAGAAACGGTATCGGCAGATATGACCCATTGTTATATGTATGTATATATATATATATATATATATGTATCTAATTTGACCAATTGTTATATGTACTGAGACAGACAGACAGAAAAATACAATATAAACTCAGCACAAAAGGTTCTGAAACTTAACTTTGGTCCATTATTTCTCCACTTTAATAATACCATTTGGTATTTCATTTTACATCAATTTAATTGTTGATCAGTCACCTTTACAATGGAGGTACACTGGTACAGGCGTTCATGGAATAAGCAACACTGCTAAACGTGTGGGTTGCACCCCCAAATATTTTGCCAAAATGGCAAATGTTTGGTATTCAACCCTAGCTTTGAGTTGCATAGTGGATTGGATGATTGCACTCTCCCACAGTAATAAGGGAAAAAGCTACACATTTTGGCCATATTCACTTTATTAAGTTTACACTCAGTGTATGCACAGTAGCATACTGCTTCCGTAAGATTGCATTGGGATTGGGAAAACATGGTACTGGCTGGAAAACAAGTGTTGTTTCACCCATAACTTAACATTTTCGTGTAGTTTTATCAATTCTCGCTATCAACCCTCAACTCTCCTGGCAAATTAGCATCGCGGCGGGGGAGGGGGGTAGCACATCTCCGGCCGACAGGTGTGAACGGTTTTGCCGACGTAGGCCTACTAATGGGGGACCATTTAAAACAAAGGCGGCTTGCATGCTGTAGTTTGCTACTAACATACATTTGGATGCACAAGGGCTGCCAAAGTAGGCTAGCTTTTGTTGTTTTTGCGCTAGCCCCTCCTATATACAGGCCTAATGTTTGTTTTTAGTTCAATGTTTTAAAAACACCATTGACAATAAAGGGACATTTTACATTGTAAATCCCATTGACAATAAAGATAAATTAATGTTTGTTTTGACCCTGTTTGTTTTACATCATCATTAGGCTACATCACCTAATCATAGCATGATAAGAGCGCCCCTCACTTCACACAGGTGTGATTTATTCTTGTTTTTTCGCCCTCTCTCTTCGAAGTTAGACTCTAAACTAAACTCTAAACTGAGCCCAATTGACCCTATGCCGGTGTCTCCTGCACTACAATACTTAAGCATAATGTTGCACTAAGGCGAAATAAACCCATACAATGTAATAACATGTGCAGGGCGGAGCCAGGAACACTTTAGGATTAAAGGCCTCTACATAGTCTGTTTTGTTCCTTGCGTGGGGGAGTCAAACGGACACAAAAAACGCAAGGTTATTTTAGACATGCATACTCCTTGCGTCGTCTATTATAATTTGTATTGTGCAAGCATCTACTCGGCCACTAGATGGCAGCTGTGACACCCCCTGACACCTGCAGTTGGTGTATTTTATTACACTAGCCCTTACCCGTTGTGAGATATTTGCCCCCCCCCCCCCCCCCCTGGTGACCGCGGTGGGTACTGCGCCCGGTGCGTTTTTAATTCACTAATAAATTCATTATTAATAATTAATGTGTCAAATTGAAAAAAGGGCTCCGTTAAGACCTCCATATTCATATGGTCAATGCCTGTGTGAAAAGTGGGAGCGATTGGTGCAGGCAATGAGGAGATAAGTGTTTGTTTTCTGACAGACAGACAGACATTGTTAGAATTATAGTATGATGATGGATGCGATGTGTCAAATACGTTTAGATTGTATAAACTGTACCGACGTGCCACTTTATCTTTTGTTATGAGTTGAGATGTAGTTATAACTGTATATAATGAGTTTTACACTAGATCATCAATCAAAGTAGGCTATATACCACTGCCAATCTACAAGCTTACACCATGCACAACGAAGTTTTGCATCTTTTGCTAGTGCTGTAATCAATTAATCGGGCAGATTACAGTCTACCATTCATTGTCAAAGGAAGCCGCTTGTCACTGTTTCCACACCTAAGCGCAAAACGGCCGACAGCCGCGGACAGAAGAAGCTGCTGCAGCTTCTTTTTCCGGGTTTTTAGACAGCTGGTGGATGGAAATTAAGCTCCACCTCCGCGGACGAGGTGTTGTTTTGACCCGGTGAAGGAATGTGGGATCAGAACACGAGGCGACACACGAACACGACGAACACGTGTTCCAGTTTGTCTTCAGACACTGTTAACTTCAGACCGCGTCAGCTGTCACCGTAGAGACGACAGATGTTGTTCACAGCGACAGTAAAAACCAGCCATTAAAACACCAGACATGGTCACTGGGTTAACCTGACTCCCCATTCACCACACTGATTTCCAACACTGCTGTTTAGTAGGCCGACAGATTTATTTTATCTAATCTCTCGCCAAGATAATCATCATCATCATCTATTATTCATCATGTTATCCTGTATAGGCGATAACAAGACAACTCACCTTTTTTCCACCTCCAAGTGAGTTATCCGGACATCTCACCCCCAAAGTCCGGACAACTCACCAGACATCTCACCCCGGTGAGATGTCTTCACTTTCTAGGGTGAGCCGTCTTCACTTTCGGGGTGAATTATCTCGGGGTGAGAGTTGAGTGTTTGGCTGTTCGCGCAAAGTGTCTGAGAGTATAACACTAGAGTCAAATGTACGGTCAAATGTAATGTAGTTTATTTAAACATAGAAACAAGCACAACATTGTACATTTGTACAAAAAAATAGAAAAAAGTTAGCTAGCTGCACAACACTGTTTCAGTGATAGAAGAAAAACTCAATATTGCTTTGCTGTAATTCAGCCTGCCTATTAGAACTGTGATTGATTGAACATACATGTTATTTGTTATTTATGTTGAGAATACGAGTGACAATAACACTTTAAATTAAGCCTATCTGACAGGAGCACTGACTCACACCCCCCCCCCCCCCCCACACACACACACACACACACAGCTACGCATTCTGTCGCTGTGAACAACACCTCTCGTCTCTACGGCGACAGCTGACGCGGTCTGAACTTAACAGGGTCTGAAGACAAACTTCAGACCCCCAAAGACAAAACACCATCTCACCATCATCGGTAGCCTATGCTTTTTTTTTGTTTTATTTGGGTCCCTGGTCATGACTATATTTTCGTATGGGAATTCCGGAACGCGGAAGTAAACATGCTCTCTAAGATAGAATCTGCGGCGTTTAACGTCCTTTTTTTGTTTGCTTTATTCTGAATTCGGGAACTTTAAGTACCTATACATCCCGCTGCGAATATCTCCTGTGGCGCGGAAACCGTTAAGTATTTTGTTTGACCGATTTGGTCGCTTTATTTCTTCTTGTTTGTTTACCGTTTATTGTACCGCCTTCAGGTGTGCGGTTGGCTTGTGCGGCTACGTCCCTGCCTCTGATCTGCTCTGTCATAGCTATAGCGCCACTAGCTAGCCAGATAGGCGGTACAATGAGGTGTCAATAAACAAGGAAGGAAGAGAAGAATCAAAGCGACCAAATCGGTCAAACAACGGCTTCCGCGCCACAGGAGATATTCGCAGCGGCATGTATGGGTACTTATACTTCACATATTCAGAAACGCTCACACGAAAAAATGTCGTCAAAGAGCGCAGACAGGCGCTAAACATGTTGTTTATGTTTTATGAATGGCCGCATACCAGGTGGCAGGATACTGATGCAACAGGACCCAATGCACTGGGTCGAACAAATGTCAGAAACTTCAGTAGCATTGGGTTCTGCTTGGAGGGCTAGGGGGCCATCATAGTAGGCTACTATAATACCCGTAGGCCTGTGTGCCTCAAAGAATAACACATTCGGGGGTCCTTGCCATGACTATTCCAGGTTTAAGCAACATTAGGAAGCAAGCAAAAAATAAAATAAACAACTTTAGAAACAAGCTTTAAAAAAAGCAACCGCAATTAAATACCAATAGGCTATACCTCGAGTCGTTTGGTATTCAAGAAAAGCAAACCCCAAAAAGCTTCTAATAAGCGGACAACATGGGAACACGTTGGTCACTGTACCTGTGAACATGTCCTGGTCAGTCTCTCTGGTGAGTCTGGTCTCCATCTTCACAGTCTGGATTTTCCTCTCAACCTCGTCCTCTGTATCAATTAAATTCTGTTTCGTCTCTGTCAGTGTACTGTTGTTCAGTAACAATTTACTTTTACTAAAACAAACACAACAACTAACGCATGGGTACCCGAGGGGCTACTCTGCATGAACGTTCACTCTGTTCTGTTCTAACCTCGCGTCTCACCAGACTTTACTTCAGTTCTGTTGTTCTGACCATAGAGTAATAAAAGAATAGAGACCGAACCTTAGCGTTAGCCTCGCCCCCCGCTATTCAATTCAGTGGCAGTTGCTCAGTGGTGTTTTGAAGCACCCGGAAGAACGCTCTAGTTGAAGTGCAACCGAGCGCTCAATGTTAAAGCCCAGCAGTCCGCCTGCAGTTCAGGCTCCAACCACCTGGGCCGAGTGCTTCAACGCTGGAGAGCCTTCCCTGGGGGCTTGCTCGACTCGTATTTCTGTCCCTCTCTCTCTCTCGTCCGTCGAGAAACACGCTGAACTTTACCATCTGTTCCCAGCAGACCAACGTAAAGGTGCATACCGCCACCTACTGTACAAGAGTGTGCAACATCATGTCAACGTCCCAGTGCTGATATTTCCTTATATTCTACTACTCAGCCTGAGTAGTACCTGAGTAACTCAGGTATGAATGAATAGTTTATTTCTTACATTTTTACATTTTTAAAGACAGATTGTATTATAAGGTCAAGTTTAGCACCGAAAAGGTGTAGGCTGAAGCCAAAGCTTATTATGCCCAATGCCTTCCTCACCATTGCTACTATACCTTTCCCTCTGCTCCAAGAATCCCTGACACATAGGCTATGCTTCACACACTTTGTCCTGCAAATTGTGCTCTTTCCTCTGTGTACCTGTGTCACAGATCAATACAAATGTGATCTACATTTTCTATTTCTCCACAGTTCACACATGTATTGCTTACCCATAGTAAAAAGTGTAGCCTACTATTTAACCCTGTGTGGCCCACCCCTAAGACTTATAATTATAAAGAGAATAAAATCTGCACTCTCACTAGTAAAGTCTTATCTAATAATGATGAGGATCCGCAACAGCAGGCAATCCAGACAAACGCGTTTCGGCGCGCAGGCCCTTCGTCAGTGTCAGAATTTGCATAGCAATGGAAATGACATGGTTATACAGAATTTCTGTTCAATTAAAAGGGAGTCAAGGGACTATACAGCTCGTGTCTCATTATTAAAAAGGCATACATAGTATTGAACATACATAATATTATTATAATAAATTATCATATTTGTCTCTGTAACAAGACAACTCACCCCTTTTGCACCTCCAAGTGAGTTGTCCGGACAACTCACTTTCGGGGTGAGTTGCCTTCACTTTCCGGGGCAGTTGTCTGACTGAATATGTATACCCTTTGAGCTCTTTTATATACTTTACTGAATATATCCCATTTATCCTTAATATAATCTAGATTCATTCAACCTTATCTTCCTGAATTACGGCATAGATCCACTGTTCTTGATTTCTCTCTTTCTGTGTGTGTGTGTGTGTGTGTGTGTGTGTGTGTGTGTGTGTGTGTGTGTGTGTGTGTGTGTGCGCGTCCTGGACCCCTCCTAATTTGTTTAGACAAGATGGCTGAATGGTTATATAAGGTCACTTGTAATTTCTCACATGCTAATATATAACTAGCAGTAGCTATCATCATCATCGTTGTTGTTGTTGGGGGGGGGGGTCTGACTGTACACTTTATCATCTAATTGTTACTTTAGAATGCACACACACACACACACACACACACACACACACACACACACACACACACACACACACACACACACACACACACACACACACACACACACACACACACACACACACACACACACACACACACACCTTGTGTTTGATTGCCCCCCCTCCCTCCATCAAACACTAGTGTTTGTTCAAACCATGTGACTTCCATTGGAAAAGTAATGTGATCCTGGGCTCTACACACCCTCCACCAACCTAGTCCCCATATATGGGGGACAAGGGGAGAGCAACGGATTTGAACTGTGGCTGACCGCGGAGGTCAGGTCACTCCTCCGGGCCAGAGATGCAGCCTATAGGTCGGGGGACGCAGCTGCCTATAGCATCGCCAGGTCAGCTCTAAGAAGAGGCATCAAAGCTGCCAAAGTCAAGTACAAGCAGCGCATTGAGACCCACTTCAACAACTCCACCAACCCCCCCGCCAGGTGTGGGAGGGGATCAGAGCCATCACTGACTACAAGGGGCCAATATCACCCACAAACAGCTCTGCTGCTCTGACTGAGGAGCTGAATCAGTTCTATGCACGGTTCGACAGAGCATGCAGTGACCAGGTGACCAGGTGACTTACTGTGTGTCTGTGTGGTTCTCCAGCTGCACAAAGGCAGAGCAGGCGGCCCTACAGAGGGTGGTGAAGGCGGCAGGTAGGATCATCGGGTCCCCTCTACCATCTATCACCTCAGGGAGGAGATACCAGTCCATCCGTGCTAGTAGCTCAAGATTGACAAACAGCTTTTTCCCCTACGCAGTCAGACTGCTAAACGATCGATCACTAAATGAGCATTGACTGTCCCCTCATATGCATCATGCACTCTGACTCTGGACTGTGATAACTTATTGGTTCCTTTTTCATCCATCATGCACTTTAAATATCACCATGCACTTTACTCTGTGTTGTATGTTACGAGTTATGTTAGTGTTTTTATGTACTACGGTTATGTGGGAGCTCCCTAGAAATTTCGTTGTATGCTCAGTGTATGCTTTGTGTGCAATGACAAATAAAAGTCTATTCTATTCTATGAACTCATGCTTCCTTCATGCCTAAGTGTCCAAGTTGCTCCTTTACACCTGACAGGGGGGAGTTTCCCTGGTTGGACGTAGCGCATGGAAGGAACACGTTATTCCAACCAGTTCCTTTCCCCTCCATCAAGTGCCCCGGCTGGCCAGGGGGAGGCAGTTTAGTGACCAGGATTACTGCATGTTTTTTGTGAGGGTACCTGCCATAGGGGACACAGGGAGAACATGCAAACTCCACACAGAAAGGCCCTTTCACCAACCCCGCCTTCGGGTATGGGCACTGATGACGCGGAGGAGGAAACACGCCTCCAGCACCCACAGCGTCCCAAGCGGGAATCGAACCCAGGATCTTCTAGCTGTGAGGCGACAGCACTACCAACTGTGCCACCGTGCCCCGGACATAATGTGTGTTTCATGTGTGTGTATGAGGCCTGGAGGCTACTTTCTAATATCTTGATTTGATATAGGCAAGCTGTGACAACAACCGGCTTAGACTGTATCAGTTGTGTGAGGCTCAGAGTGTCCAATTATTAAGTTACTGTTCATTAAATCAGTGGTTTTCAACCAGTAGTATGGGGACCACCAGTGGACCGTGATTGGGTTCCAGGTGGTCCCTAGCTAAATGATGGAGAGTTGGTAACCAAATCACCCCTTTAACACTAGATCTTTAACTCTAGACAGTGTAGAATTAGACCAACCTTACGGTTCCATTTGGTGTCATGTAACGCTCTCAAGAGTAAAATTGTTGTTAAGAAATTGACAAAAAATCTGAGGTGCTAGTATTTGGCCACCCTCTCACCAGAGCCCAAATAGAAAATGACCTTGGCCCCTTAACCATAAATCTCAGGCCCACTGTCAAGAATTTAGGTGTCACTTTTGAAGAAAGTCACTCAATCATCATTTTACCATTTAAGAAACATCGACAAAATCAAATCCTGTCTATCCACCTCTGACTTGACAAAAGTGATTCATGCATTTATATTCTCACGCTTAGATTACTGTAACTCTCTGCATACCTGCCTCACAAAAAAATCTATTCATCGTCTCCAACTAGTACAGAATGCTGCTTCTCGCCTGTTAACTGGCTCCAGGAAATTTTACCATATCACCCCCGTTCTAGCGTCCCTGCACTGGCTCCCAATCTCCTTCAGAATCAATTTCAAACTTCCTTCTCACCATATACAAGGCCAGGTCCGGTCTCACTCCAACCTACATCGCATCCCAACTGTCCCTAGAGTGAAGACAGTCAGTCCCGTAGATCCAGAGCCAGACTATTTGTTGGAGCAGTAACAGCACTAGTTTACAACTTCACGCCTCATAAACATCTGAACCACATGACTACAAAAACATCAACACCCCAAAGCGTAACTAAAGCTGTCAAATTGAGTGTAGTCTCAATGTTTCATCCTGAAATGCAGTAGAATTATGAAGTAGCATACAGTGGAAATTCAACTTCCTCCCTAACCTAACTATAGGACGTCATGGGGGATTGTTTTATTTTAGTCAGTATGTGAGTACTATAGCAACTTACTCACTATTAACACGTTCCAAATGATGTATCTGACGAGAAGTATACTAATGACCTGACCAATAAAGAAATCTGGCACCCCACCACCCTGACAATTATGTGACAAGATTTAATTGTAGTAGTAGAAGTAATTGTAATGCCTTTGCCAAAATGAAGAAATCCAGCACCCCACCATGCATACCAGCCTGTCACACAAGAAGCACTACCCAATAGGAATGGAAGGACCTTGAAAGGAAACTCCTAGGCTACTTTTACTTTCTGCATAGCCTGCAATTAACACCCAATATAAGCATGCTGCGATGGTTGACATGGAACCCTTTGCAGAAGAGTCTGGAGTTCCACTTGGCGGTGAGTGAGCCTTGCATCTGTCCATCATTTAGTCATATCAATGTTTTAGTGATGTTCATAGTCTCACATGTTTTAGTGATGCTGTTCATACATCTATTAGACATGTAAACTATTCATTTTTAACATGACTCTGTACATAGTGCCAAATAGCTACAGACATGATCCAAGGTTACACACACAAACGCACACGCACGCATGCACGCATGATGAGTGGACAGAATCATGTATGTTACATTGTACACCTATTTAAATTATTGATTGTGTGTTTGTATTTATAGTGATATTGTTTGCTTTTGTTTGTTTATTTCTATTTAGAGATTTCAATTATGCTATGATAATTTAAATATCGGTAATACGTTGCATTGCATGTGTTTTTACATTTCCAAGAGATTTCTAATTATTTAGTACTTTTACATCTACTAGGCCTAGAGATGTTTTTGAAATATTGAAATGTTCCTCTTTTCAGATGTGGAACTAAAGAGAAAAGTGGTGTTTGACAAGAATGAACATCAGGATTCATTATAATCCAATTTAATTCATGTTTAAAAACTGTATTTAGTTTAGCCTGTGCCATGGCTTAGTGGTCCAGGCACCTTGGCTGGTAATCCTGTCTGGCAGTGTGCCGGGGGTTCGACTCCCGATCCCGACGGCCTTTACTGCATGTCTAACCCCCATCTCTCTCCCTATTTCCTGTCAGCTTACTGTCTGTCCCTCCATAAAAAATATAAAATAAAGGCGAAAGCCACAAAAAATATTAATAATAATAATAATTAATTCATGATGTCCTAAAAATTTGTTTTTTCCCCCCTCACACTTAGGGGTTGCACACGAGGTTCCATTTCTACTGGTAGAAGGGACAAGTGAGTGTTCATAATATTTCTATTAAACCTACAATAAGCTATAACAACCATAATAGTCCAACATGCTGTAGTCCTATAGAAATTATCTGCTCCGATCTCAAGTCAGAAAAAGGCATCAACACCATCTATTTGTCCGTCGACAGAAAGCCGCCACCATGAGTACGGACGCAGAGATGGAGCAGTACGGCAAGGCCGCCATATATCTCCGTAAGCCAGAGAAGGAGAGAATGGAGTCTCAGTCGGCGCCCTTTGATGCCAAAACGGCAGCATATGTGGCTGACAAGGGAGAGCTGTACCTCAAGTGTAAGATTATCAGTAAGGACGGTGGCAAAGTCACTGTGCAGTTGCTTACTGAAAAGGCGGAGGTGAGCTGGTATTCTACAATCAAACACTGGCACAGTACTACTGTAATCATAACGCATTCTGGAGTGTTTTTAATTTTATTGTATGTATTTATTTTGATCAGGAAAGAACTGTGCCTGAGGCAGACGTCACCCCTATGAACCCTCCCAAGTATGACAAGATTGAGGACATGGCCATGATGACCCACCTTAGTGAAGCCGCCGTCCTGTATAACCTCAAAGAGCGTTATGCAGCATGGATGATCTATGTAAGGTGGTTTACGCGCTGAGAAAATAATTGCAGTATTGCACATGGAGTGACCTGGAGACTCCGGTTACTGAACAAGCAACTATCACAATTTAGAGCTTTTTAACACTGTTAAAGATTATTGCTGGCAAGTGCGTACTCAGTGCTATGTCACATGATGTTAATGTTCTCTCTCTTCTCGCCTTCAGACCTACTCCGGCTTGTTCTGTGCAACTGTGAACCCCTACAAGTGGCTCCCAGTGTACGACCAGGAGGTTGTAAATGCCTACAGGGGCAAGAAGCGTATTGAGGCTCCACCCCACATCTACTCTGTCTCTGACAACGCCTATCAGTTCATGCTGATGGGTATGTACAGTACTAGACAGGACTATGTAAAAAATATATTAAACTATAGTGGTTTTGAGCTGTATATCCATGACTAAAAGTGTGCTTTACAATTTACAGATAAAGAGAACCAGTCTGTCCTTATCACGTAAGTTTGCATCATCTCTAGGCATTAAAACAAGGCCCTTGTAGGCTTGTTCACACATTCACTAATTGCATTTGTCTTCTAACCAGTGGAGAATCCGGTGCTGGAAAGACTGTGAACACCAAGCGTGTCATCCAGTACTTTGCAACAGCTAGTTCCGGTGGAGAAAAATCGGCAGCAGATAGCGGTAAAATCAAGGTATTGCCTAATGCCTATATGATATATTCTGAACTTTAACAAATACATGTTTTGAACATAAAAGCATCTATATGCTATATATTTTTTCACTATAGCAATTCAGTTTAAAACAATTCTGACCAAACTGGGCGATGTCTAAAACATTCTAGGGGTCACTGGAGGATCAGATTATTGCAGCCAATCCCTTGCTGGAGTCCTATGGTAATGCCAAGACTGTGAGGAATGACAACTCCTCTCGCTTTGTAAGTGTAAAAATAATGACCTCTCATGAGAAAACCTGCAATAATTATTAATTACACAATGTAGAGCGATGCAACTAATTGTGCTTCTCTATATCAAACAGGGTAAATTCATCAGAATCCATTTTGGCACATCGGGTAAACTGGCCAGTGCTGATATTGAGACATGTAAGTATGAAGTTCACAGATAAAAAAATCATATATGCCTTAATTTGAGTATTATTATTATTATTATTGAGTTATGTACAACCCCTACAGATCTGCTGGAGAAGTCCAGAGTGACATATCAGCTTGCTGCAGAGAGGGGTTACCACATCTTTTTCCAGATGATGACCAACCACATACCTGGGATTGTTGGTAAGTGTTTATTTACTGACGATGCAGTTTAAAACTGTTCAAAACACAGCCGCCCGCCTGTCGCCTGCTCACCACCACCCGCTCCAAAGATCACATCACACCAGTCCTTCACGACCTCCACTGGCTACCTGTCAATTCAAAATACTGCTCACCACCTACAAGGCACTGTACAAGCTGCCTTGTCACCCCCCCCCCCCCCCCCACACACACACACCTCTCAGCCCTCCTTGAGCCTTGTGTCCCGTCCCGTGCCCTCAGGGTGAGTGATGCCAAGTTGCCAACATCTTGGAGGTCCCGAAGAAGACCAGGCTCAAATCCTGGGGCAACAAGACCTTCTCTGTGGCTGCGTGCATGCCCTGCACTCTGGAATGCACTCCCCAAATGCATCAGAGATGCCCCCTCCCTCCCTCGAAAAAACAACAACACATGTTCACCCTTTTTAAAATCCCTTTTCAGAAATGTGCCTGATCACTTCCAACCCCTACGACTTCCCACTGATCAGCATGGGTGTGATCGTTGTGGCCAGCATTGACGACAAGGTGGAGCTCGAGGCTACTGACGTGAGTGGACATTATTTTAAAAACTTTCTAATACTTACTGTGGACTGCAGTCAGTTGCTCTGCAAAATGTATTCTCTAAATCAGTGCTTCTCAAAGCTTTTAGGCTGTGACCCCGCCCCCGAAATAACTGAACTTGGAATTGTAATAGTTGATTCAGTTTCACAGATAGGCCTACATATTGTGAAAATATGCAATATCACATGTTTTTCCTATTTCTTAGGTAATATTTGTCAATTTGGCCAATGCTTGACAAGTATTATAGTATAGTATTTGTTGATTACTTGATGCAGTAATGGTCTCATTTGTTTTATTTTGTATTTATTTTATAGGTATTAAAAGTCCTTAAATTGCCACTTTAGAAATGTGCAGATAGATACCCTGCATCCACTGTATGTTGCTTTGTTTACAGTTGAGTTGTACACCGTTTGAAAGGATGTTTGCTAATCTAATGATTAAATAATCTCAATCTTTTGAACACATCTTCTCTGCTTATTGACATCAGGAAGCTATCGACATCCTGGGCTTCAACGGTGAGGAGAAACAGCTGATCTACAAGCTCACCGGTGCAGTGATGCACCACGGAGTCATGAAGTTCAAACAGAAGCAGCGTGAGGAACAGGCCGAACCAGATGGCACAGAGGGTGAGCTGGTCTTTATTTATATTAGTATTATTATTATTAGTAGTACTAGTAGAAGTAGTAGCTAGGGAGTTGCGCGCCATGAAAACGCTAATGGTAGGGGGCATGGTGGCACAGTTGGTCGTGCTGTCGCCTCACAGCTAGAAGGTCCTGGGTTCGATTCCCGCTTTGGACGCTGTGGGTGCTGGTAGTGTTTTTCCTCCATCAGTGCCCACACCCGAGGCTGGGCTGGCGAAACAGCCTTTCTGGGCCTAGGGTAGGTACCCTCACAAAAAACATGCTGTAATCCTGGTCTCTAAACTGCCTCCCCCTGGCCAGCCGGGGCACCTGATGGAGAGGAAATGAACTGGTTGGAATAACGTGTTCCTTCCAACCAGGAAAACTCACCCCTGCCAGGTGTAATGGAGAAACGTGGACACTCAGGCATGAAGGAAGCATGATTTCAAGTCTGTTGCTCTCCCCAGGTCCCCCATATATGGGGACTAGGTTGGCGGAGGGTGTGTAGAGCCCAGGATGACATTAGATCATTGACACAGGGGTGAAAAATGGGTTACATAATTGTGGGACAAAAATTTAAAAAGAAAAGGTTAATGGTGGTGCTATGGTTTTATTTTAAATATATTAACATGTTATTCCAATGATAAGTATACAGAATATAGCCTATCCTTTAGATGCCATATTCAGGTTAATACACATGTGCATACATGTGGATAAATAGGAAATATATGTCTCTATATACTGCAGCTTATGCTTATGCAATTTATATTTCCATGTGGGGGGGTGCGTCAGCAAGGTCGGGAGGTAACAGGGGTGCATGGCCAAAGATGTTTTGGAACCGCTGGTTTAGACCGATGATTATTTGGTTAATGCATTTGATGATTTCGTGCTGATTTCTGGATTGATGTCTAAAATGTAAATTTAAAATTGCATGAACATTTCAGAGGCTGACAAGATTGCCTACCTGTTGGGCATAAACTCAGCAGAGATGCTTAAGGCATATTGTTACCCCAGGGTGAAAGTGGGAAACGAGTATGTCACGAAAGGACAAACTGTGCCACAGGTGAGTTGCATGATTTCCATGTTCTGATTTCATATGCACATTTATATTAACACACCATGCTAGAATATCTGTTTGAGTTGTGTCCACACTGTCTTAAATCATCTTCAGACTCCACTATTAGCCCATATCACTTGCCGTAGCACTTGCCCTAGCCTTGACAACCTTGCCGGTTTATACAAATGCTAAAATGCAATTTAGATAGCGTGTTATGTAGAACGATATAAGGTTAATTTGATTGTTTTTTTAGATTATACTACTTAGAGTTGATTCTTGGTTTACCTATGCTCCTCGATTACAATTTCTATGCATTTTGTACTACCTCATGTTTTCCTTATTATTTACTTTAAATCACTCTGGATTAAGATAATCTTATAAATGTCTAAATTGTAAATTGCGTAATTCTCACTCATACTAATAACGTTCACATTTCCTTAGGTAATGAACTCAGTCGGTGCCTTGGCCAAGTCCCTCTATGAGAAGGAGTTCTTCTGGATGGTCATCAGGATCAACGAGATGCTGGACACCAAGCAGCAGAGGGTCTTCTACATTGGTGTGCTGGACATCGCTGGTTTTGAGATCTTTGACGTAAGCATGGACTTGTTTTAATTGGGAGAATTTAGGCCTAATTATTTTTGTGTAATTTTCACAATTACACAACACTTTATTACAAGAGATTGGACTAATAATGATATTTCTACTCACAGTTCAACACCCTGGAGCAGCTGTGCATCAACTTCACCAATGAGAAACTGCAACAGTTTTTCAACCACACCATGTTTGTTCTGGAACAAGAAGAGTACTTGAAAGAGGGAATTCCCTGGGATCTCGTTGACTTCGGCATGGACTTGGCTATCTGCATTGAGCTGATTGAGAAGGTATACAATTATTATTACATTTGTATGTATTATCATGGACTTGGCTGTCTACATTGAGCTGATTGAGAAGGTACAATTATTCTGTGCTTTGGTTTAATTGCACCAGCTCAGTAGCCTTTTGGTTTGAGTGTCCGCCCTGAGATTGGGAGGCTGGGGGTTCGATCCCCGGCTGGGTCATACCAAAGACTCTAAAAATGGGACCCAGGGCCTCCCTGCTTGGCACTCAGCATCAAGGGTTTGGATTGTGGTAAGTCCCTGTGACATACTAGTGTCATGTCCAGGGGGTGTGCGTGTACATCAAAGCTGCCTCATGCTACAGAGAGATAGGCTCCTGCCCTATGTACCTCATTGCTCGGCAAGGCTTACATACTTACTTAGTTTAATGGACATGATGTTAATATTGTTTTTTGCCTCCTTTACACAGCCCTTGGGCATCTTCTCCATCCTTGAAGAGCAGTGCATGTTCCCGAAGGCTACAGACAAATCCTTCGCCGAGGCGCTGGTTTTAGCGCATCTGGGAAAGAACAAGGCCTTTGAGAAGCCCAAGCCTGGCAAAGGCAAGGGCGAGGCTCACTTCTCCCTGGTCCACTACGCTGGAACGGTGGACTACAGCATCACAGGCTGGCTGGACAAGAACAAAGATCCTCTTAACGACTCTGTCATTCAGCTGTTCCAGAAGTCTTCCGTTAAACTGCTGGCTATGTTCTATCCCCCACCTGAGCCTGAAGGTATGTTTATTAATATAATGTAATGTGCTCAAGGATACTGGGAACTGTTTGCATGTTATTATGGTTGTTTACTTTAAAGGCCAGCCAGTAGGAACACAGAGGGGCGGGGCTTAAGCAATTACAGCCTGTCCCTAATTGGCGCACCTATCAAGTTTGGGGAAGCATGCGGGGAACTGGAGCTATGGCTGTTTAAACCTCAGCCAATAGGAACATAGAAGGGGCTGAGCAATGGTGTGCCTGTGGCACCCAGCGGCCAGCTATTCTGATGGCAGACCTCTGGTCAGTGTTGGTGACAAGTTGGGTGCGGTTCAGAGCAGCGGTGTGCCTGTTACGTTTGTGACATCCAACACACCCACCAGCCCACACTTTAGGCAATTTTAATTAAAGCAATAAGCCACAAGAGGTCTCAGGTTACCGGGTATTTAATAATGGCTGAGAGGTGTAGTGAGACCCGAGGCATAGCGGAAGGTCTCTGACCCTGTCAGCCATTATAAATGACACAGTAAGCTGGGACCTCGCGTGTCTTATAGCTTTTCTAAAATGGTTACACACATAGTAATATTAACCTCATA
This sequence comes from Protomyctophum parallelum, assembly GCF_964188405.1. Taxonomy (NCBI): domain Eukaryota; kingdom Metazoa; phylum Chordata; class Actinopteri; order Myctophiformes; family Myctophidae; genus Protomyctophum; species Protomyctophum parallelum. Next base: position 44,393,550 of record NC_139701.1, on the reverse strand, counting down.
AAACTATTACATTCACAAAAGTAGCTACGCTTTGCGCCCACCAGAGCAAGCCACACTTCCTTGTTTTTACTCCAGTCTCTGTGACGGGGGAATAGGAGGCGCTTGATAACTTTACGAGGCCGCCCGGAGCCACACATTCACAGTCATATGAGCGCGGGCGGTGCATAGACGCCCGCACGGCCAGGGTGTGTAAGGCAATCAAGTGCTCCCCTTCCCCAGTTCAGCTGCAGAGCTGCGGGATCAGCTGGGAATTACATAAAGTGATTGAAGGTGTGGATTATCGGGGGTGCATACTTAGTTTAGGGTTAAGGTTAGGTTTAGGTGTGCTGCCCCGTGGGAGGTTAGGTTTAGGGTGAGGGTTTGAGATAGGTTGTAGTTGTAGGACTAATGACTGGTCTAAACCAAAAACTGTCTAAACTAAGTACTGCACCCGATTATCGTGAGATTTACAACGGAACCCAGCCAATCAGATTCAAGTATTGGGACTAACCATTTTAGAAATAGAGTTTTAATATAGGATAATAATACGTGTTCTATCCCCCAACCTGAGCCTGGGGGTATTGTTATATGAATACTATGAACACTAGGGAGGAATTTGCATTCTGTATATGACTAATGATGATAACTCACGATTCTGACAAATATAAACAGATAATACAAAGAAGGGAGGCAAGAAGAAGGGTGGTTCCATGCAGACTGTGTCTAGTGCATTCAGGGTAAGATTTTGTATTCATTATTATCAACATTATATTCCTGTAAGAGTGAAGCATTATTATTACTATCAACATTATATCCATGTAAGAAATAAACAAAATTAACAATTAAACAATTTCTGTTGTGGCTGAAGTTTAAAATAGGGCTTAAATGGTTAATGTATGTTTTAAATCTGCAAAGAAACTAGTATCTAAAGAGTTGAAATAATAGCAGCGGAGGAAAAAGTACAAATTTGTATGACTTTTTACTAATAATAAACATAATTGGCTGTTTTATGTCTCAATAGGCAAACTTGGGGATGCTGATGACCAACCTGAGGAGCACTCATCCTCACTTTGTGCGTTGCCTGATTCCCAATGAGATCAAGAAACCCGGTAAACACTGAAAATAAAAATGATAAACTACTATTTAATGCAACTTTGGCCAGAGTTTGTTCTTGTAATAATGAAGCAACATCTGTACAGGCCTGATGGAGAACTTCCTGGTCATCCACCAACTGAGGTGTAACGGTGTGCTAGAGGGAATCAGGATCTGTAGAAAGGGCTTCCCCAGCAGAATCCCATACGCTGACTTCAAGCAGAGGTATTCATTCCTTTCCCCCCAGCAGCTTTTATTTCCAAACCTAGTCAATGCAAAATTACCAACTTTTAGAAAAGTATAGAATGCCAGCGCAAAATGACCATAACATTTTATAAAAACAGGTACAAAGTACTGAACGCCAGCGCGTGCCCCGATGGCGCCTTCATGGACAACAAGAAAGCTTCAGAGAAGCTGCTTGGGTCCATTGACGTTCCTGTTGATGAGTACAGGTTTGGACACACCAAGGTGAGCACACTGTGAACCCGGTTTAACATTATCCCGAGTGGACTAAAGATTTTATGGTTGTTTAGTGACAGTGTTTTGTAACAATGTGTTCAGGTGTTCTTCAAAGCTGGTCTGCTGGGAACCCTGGAGGAGATGCGAGATGAGAAGCTGTTCACTCTGGTCACAATGACTCAGGCTCTCGCACGAGCTTACCTCATGAGAAAGGAGTTTGTCAAGATGACGGCGACAAGGTAAGCACCTTGCAAGGAAAAAACAGGAGAAGAAACCTCGAGCAGAACCAGGCTCTTGGGTGGGCGGCCATCTGCATTTACCTTGCCACGACACAGGGCAACAAAGATAATACCAACAGCAAATAACGACAACAATAGTAACACTCTCGAGACGCCAACTTGCGCCTTGCATACAATTAGGCCATGTCCGAGTCCTAGACCACTCTGCTGTCTGTCTGTCTGGGTACGACTGCTGCTCTGAGTCATAGAGCTCTTTGTTATTCAAAATCATTTAGACACGTTATTGACCTTAAACCAACCTTGAAACATACCTTAGTTTTGTCACCAAGAATGGCTGTTGGAGACACTGACATACATACCCCAACATACATAATGTACATACCCAACCGATCGCAGTACTTGCGCACTTTGCTTGCGCAAGTAACTATGACACAATAATAGTAAGTTACTATAGCCAGAGTAATACGTGGAAACTCTCGATCATGATCCACTGAAACTGTTTTCCACAGAGATGCCGTTTTCACCATCCAGTTCAACCTCCGCTCGTTTGTCGCTGTGAAACACTGGCCATGGATGAAGGTCTACTACAAGATCAAGCCTCTTCTGCAGAGCGCTGAGACTGAGAAGGAGCTCGCAGCGATGAAGGAGAACTACGAAAAGATGACGACAGACCTGGCTGCTGCTCTGGAGAAGAAGAAGAACCTGGAAGAGAAGTTGGTTGCTGTAACGCAGGAGAAGAATAACCTTGCAGTGGCAGCGTCATCAGTAAGTAGCCACACTTGTACAGGAAATGTTGCTAATAATATTTCATATTGTTTATCATCTGACCTTGTATATTTTATCTAATGTAGATGTAGACCATGGCAGGTTCTTCTGTGGGGAGGGTGAATCTGCTGCATATGCCACTGCTGGAGGTTGATAGCCTCCAGCTTCTTCCTTGTCCTCACCTCTGTACCGTCCAGGCTCTTACAATGACAGAGCCTGCCTTTTTCACAAGCTTGTTCAGCTCTGTTAGTGTCCCTTGTGGACGAAGGAGTCTCCCATGGAAGCAGCTGCAAAACAAATCTTTGATTAAAATTTGTATTCACTGTTTGTAGAATGGGTACAAACAAGACTTGTTTATCAGGGTCCTCCATTTCAATTAATCAAATATACACTAGGAAATATACAAAAGGAAATAATCATATATAGGCCTACAGTTAAAGAATGTAAAAGAAAACCCGGGAAAACGGGTCTAGGGATTCACATTTCTTAATGGCCGTTAGTAAGGCGTTCCACATTCAAGTGGCATAGGAGCGAAATCTCACCCAGAACAAATGCTGACACGTTTCCTCACTTATCTCTTTCATTGACAACCAGGGAGACGAGGCTCTGAATGATGCTGAGGAGAGATGTGAGGGTCTCATTAAAAGTAAGATCCAGCTGGAGGCGAAGCTCAAAGAGACGACCGAGAGACTGGAGGACGAGGAGGAGATCAACGCAGAGCTTACTGCCAAGAAGAGGAAGCTGGAGGACGAATGCTCTGAGCTCAAGAAGGACATCGACGACCTGGAGCTCACCTTGGCCAAAGTGGAGAAGGAGAAACACGCCACTGAAAACAAGGTTCATGATCATACACTTTAGCCGTCTTACCAAGTTATTGGACAATAATGATCCAGTCACGATTATACACTCTTCTAGCGTAGCGGTCTTATCAAGTTCTAAAACGATAATGATCCATTCATTCTGCTTATTTAGGTGAAGAACCTGACTGAGGAGATGGCCTCTCAAGATGAAGGTCTTGCTAAGCTGACCAAGGAGAAGAAGGCGCTCCAAGAGGCCCATCAGCAGACCCTGGATGACCTGCAGGCAGAGGAAGACAAAGTCAACACTCTGACCAAGGCCAAGACCAAGCTGGAACAGCAAGTTGACGACGTGAGTTTAGCAAGTCAATTGGATGTTTTGAAACTTTAATACGGTAGGCTATGGTTATTTTCCTACTGAATCATTATGAAAACTATATTGTGCAGTTGGAGGGTTCTCTGGAGCAAGAGAAGAAGCTTCGCATGGACCTCGAGAGAACCAAGAGAAAGCTGGAGGGTGATCTGAAACTGGCCCAGGAAGCCATCATGGATCTGGAGAATGACAAGCAGCAGTCTGATGAGAAGATAAAGAAGTAATGTGGACCACAATAATAATAACAACAATAATAATAATAACAACAACAATAATAATATGAAATGCCATGGAGAAAAATTACCACTAACATATGATGTACTGTATGTATACCACAGGAAGGACTTTGAAGTAGCCCAGCTTCTGAGTAAGATTGAGGATGAGCAATCTATGGGAGCCCAGCTGCAGAAGAAGATCAAAGAACTCCAGGTATTTCTTTTTTTCCATCTTATTTAAAATCATTGATGGTAAGTAAGTGAAAAATTAAGATTTTAATATTTCCCTTCATTTGAAAGGCTCGTATTGAAGAACTGGAGGAGGAGATCGAGGCAGAGCGTGCCGCTCGGGCCAAGGTTGAGAAGCAGAGAGCTGATCTCTCCAGGGAACTTGAAGAGATCAGTGAGAGGCTGGAGGAGGCTGGAGGCGCCACTGCCGCTCAGATCGAGATGAACAAGAAGCGTGAGGCTGAGTTCCAGAAGCTGCGTCGTGACTTGGAAGAGTCCACCCTGCAGCACGAGGCCACTGCCTCTGCTCTCCGTAAGAAGCAGGCGGACAGCGTCGCAGAGTTGGGCGAGCAGATCGACAACCTCCAGCGTGTCAAGCAGAAACTGGAGAAGGAGAAGAGTGAATACAAGATGGAGATCGATGACCTGTCCAGCAACATGGAAGCTGTTGCTAAGGCAAAGGTAGAATAGAGTGCTTGTGTGTAATTCTTGACAAAATACGTTCAATGAACCAAGCAGGGGGATGTAAACGAAGGAATACATTGTAGGTTACTTCAGTGATTGAATGTGTCCAATGATAATCAACAGGGAAATCTTGAGAAGATGTGCCGCACCCTTGAGGACCAACTCAGTGAAATCAAGTCCAAGAGTGATGAGAATGTTCGCCAGATCAATGATATTGGAGCTCAGAGAGCAAGACTGTTGACGGAAAATGGTAAATGTTCATCGTCTACTAGCCTACATGGTCTGTCGATGGCACTGGCATCAGCGGCGATCCCAGGAATTGTATGTATTGATCAAAGATGATTTACTTTTTAAACGTATACTCAAATGTCTAACTAGGTGAGTTTGCTCGTCAACTTGAGGAGAAAGAAGCTCTGGTCTCTCAGCTCACCAGAGGCAAGCAGGCCTTCACCCAGCAGATCGAGGAGTTGAAGAGACTCGTTGAAGAGGAGGTTAAGGTATAATGAACAACCTTTTTATTTTTTTACGAACAGACCTAATTCCATCTTTTTGTAATTTCATCCAGCTGACATTATTTTGCCGTATTTCTTTTGACAGGCAAAGAACGCCCTCGCCCACGCTGTGCAGTCAGCTCGCCATGACTGTGACCTCCTGAGGGAGCAGTTTGAAGAGGAGCAAGAGGCCAAGGCTGAGCTGCAGCGTGGAATGTCCAAGGCCAACGCTGAGGTGTGTCAGTGGAGGAGCAAGTATGAGACTGATGCTGTCCAACGCACAGAGGAGCTGGAGGAGGCTAAGTACGTCATCAGTGTTTTTTTCTTCACTATAAAGACTTTTGCACACCTAGAGTAGGCTTAGGAACAGGTGCGTATAGGCAAGTGCACAGCAATAATAAAATAGAAAACAATACGCCCGCACACTGTTGATCTGCTCGGTACAAGAATATACAGTTATTATTATTAAGTAGGCAACGTTCCGGTCACTACTGACCTTTTTCAGGCTCAGCACAGCATTTTGACAAACAACCAATCATTTGCTAAGCAGAGTCTGTGATTGCAAAAGAGGTGACATAATTTAACTAGACATAAGGACCCCAGAAAACTCATACATCATTGAGATTAAATTCTAAAAACAGTATACAAAATATAATAATAATAATAATATATATAACAATATAATAATATAATTATTATTATTATAATTAAACTTTGATTTGTTTCAACACTGATCAACAGGAAGAAGCTCGCCCAGCGTCTTCAGGAGGCTGAGGAGCAAATCGAGGCTGTGAATTCCAAGTGTGCCTCTCTGGAGAAGACCAAGCAGAGACTCCAGGGTGAAGTGGAAGACCTCATGATTGACGTGGAGAGGGCCAACGGTTTAGCCGCCAACCTCGACAAGAAACAGAGGAACTTCGATAAGGTGCTTTGACATGGGTGCATGTGTTTGGTCAGACGTACTAACAGTCCTACAGTCATGAAACACTCTACTCAAAACCCAAACCTAAACCTAACTTCACAGTAAGCCACGGGTTAGTTGTAACTGGCAGCACATCTCGGGAGCAGCGGTGTTGTCAGACTAATGCCACTCGGACTGTTGTCTAAGCAACGTGAATTGCTTTGTCATGAATTATTTTAATTGTTTCCTCCTGAAAGTGGAGGTAAATGACACATTTCATCACGGCTGCTGTGCAGGTCTTGGCAGAATGGAAGCAGAAACATGAAGAGGGCAATGCGGAGTTGGAAGGAGCTCAAAAAGAGGCTCGTTCTCTCGGCACCGAGTTGTTTAAGATGAAGAACTCCTACGAGGAGTCCCTGGACCAACTGGAGACCATGAAGCGTGAGAACAAGAACCTGCAACGTAAGTTCTCTACATCAGTATTTAAATAACAGTTAAATAATAACTAATATAAAGATCAATATGGATCAGGCTACAACTTTATTCAAACACAAATAGTCGCTGAAAGTTCATTCATCATTTTGCAGAGGAGATCTCAGACCTCACCGAACAGATCGGTGAGACTGGAAAGAACATCCATGAGCTGGAGAAGGGCAAGAAGCAGGTGGAAACAGAGAAGTCAGAGATCCAGACAGCCCTGGAGGAAGCCGAGGTAACACTTTTAGTTCCTAGATGAACAACACAAATGTTAGATTCCTTTCAATACGTTTTATATTCAAACAGCGTAGCAGTATATAATCGATGTTACATAAAAGGTCCTACAACCTTTTGATCCTGTATTTCATTTCAGGGTACTCTGGAGCACGAGGAGTCTAAGATTCTTCGTGTCCAGCTGGAGCTCAACCAGATCAAGGGTGAGGTTGACAGGAAGCTGTCAGAGAAGGATGAAGAGATGGAGCAGATCAAGAGAAACAGCCAGAGGGTGACCGACTCCATGCAGGGCACTCTGGACGCTGAGGTCAGGAGCAGAAACGATGCCCTGAGGGTCAAGAAGAAGATGGAGGGAGACCTGAACGAGATGGAGGTTCAGCTGAGCCACGCCAACCGCCAGGCTGCTGAGGCCCAGAAGCAGCTGAGGAACGTCCAGGGACAGCTTAAGGTGCAAAACATATTAGTTAGACACATATTCAATCAATGGAACTGCTCTGAACATCTGAACCAAGGGGCTAGCTCCATCCGCTGTCTGGAGATGAAGCCACTTCCGGTTTCTCGTTGAAGCTGCTGTTCCTATTTATGGCCCAGCAGATGTCTTCTACTGTTTGCAAGACATTAAAATCTCAATGAGGCTGTGGGTGAACTTTACACTTGATTACCTTAGTAAACCTTTTCAAAAACACGTTGTTTTCAATCGCTAGTTTAAAGTATTTTTTAAATCATCATGATATGCGTTTAGTAAATTATGGTCATGTTAATTTTAAAATCTACTGGTTCTACCGAGTGAAGACCCGCCCTCGCTGCGGTTGCAGCCAATATAGTATTCATTTATGGACCGGATATATAAATATGGCGGATTTGAAATCACCGCAGAATGAGCTTGACATGGTCTATGATCCGAACAACATTCTGACATTTCTCATAACATGTCCACCTCATATGCAATCTCTTTTTTTTAGGATGCCCAACTGCACCTTGACGATGCTCTCAGAGGCCAGGAAGATGTGAAGGAACAAGGCGCCATGGTGGAGCGTAGGAACGGCCTCATGGTCGCTGAGATCGAGGAGCTGAGAGTGGCTCTGGAACAGACGGAGAGAGGCCGCAAAGTGGCTGAACAGGAACTGGTGGACGCCAGTGAGCGTGCTGGACTGTTGCACTCCCAGGTAAGTCAATTGGATAAGAAAGAAAAACTGTCAACATTATTTAACATACTTGTATTGCTAATCCGAATGTTTATCTTTTAGAACACAAGCCTTTTGAACACCAAGAAGAAGCTTGAAACTGACCTGGTCCAGGTTCAAGGTGAAGTGGACGACAGTGTTCAAGAAGCAAGGAATGCTGAGGAGAAAGCAAAGAAGGCCATCACTGATGTAAGTTCCATTCCAGAGGTCCATTATACCAGGACAATTAGACATCCTTATGGCATTCTGTTTCAGGCAGATGGTTCAGAATGTTACAGTGCAGACTGAACTGGTACAACAATATATTCAGTCAATCAAGCTATTTAATAGCAACAACAATTACTACTAAATATAATAGTATATATATATATATAGTATATAGTACTAAGATATTGTGATTGTATTACCTGGTTTGATTCCTTCTGGTCTCATGACACATCACACATGTATCTGTTTATTACCTTTCATGATTTTAAAGAGCCATTGTCGTGCGTTGAATGACGCAGGAGACCAAGACATTGTTTCACATGCGGGACAATAAAGTGTATTTGATCTCACAACAACGATGACTTTCCAGGCGGCCATGATGGCCGAGGAGCTGAAGAAGGAGCAGGACACCAGCTCTCACCTGGAGAGGATGAAGAAGAACCTGGAGGTCTCCGTCAAGGACCTGCAGCACCGCCTCGACGAGGCCGAGAACCTGGCCATGAAGGGAGGCAAGAAGCAGCTCCAGAAACTGGAGGGCAGGGTAAAGTGTAGTTTACTTCAACCCATTAAGACCTGGAACACATCTGTGTCACCTTGGCTTTTAAACACTTAACTTAACTTTAGCTATTGAAAAATAGCAAATATACAAGCATGTCCTTAAGTGTGTAGATCTGCTATTTGTGATTTTGTTTTGTAAAAACGTGTGAAAATCTTTGAATTATGTATTTCACAGCAAACATTTTTAACTCTTACCTTTGCTTCTGGGGGGGGGGGGGTCCCCTGCAACAATAATATTTTCAGATGGGGGTTGGCGGGCCAAATACAAGACATTTCTGGGGGTCCTTGATGATTGAAAATGATTTAGAAGACGTGTATAATCTGCTCTCAGATCTCAATGGGTCAACACGGCTTATATGTCAATGAAATAAAACACAATCTCTTCATAATGTATGTTTCCATTGTGAAGGTGCGTGAACTGGAGGCAGAGGTTGAAGGTGCACAGAAAGGCAGTGGAGACGCTATTAAAGGTGTGCGCAAGTACGAGAGGAGAGTGAAGGAGCTGTCATACCAGGTACGCTATATCACTTAAATAACCATCATCATGCCACTGACTAAATGAATAGATGGACATGGCAGCTAATGTTATAAATTCACTCTCACTTCAGACTGAAGAGGACAAGAAGAATATGGCCAGGCTTCAGGATCTGGTAGACAAGCTGCAGCTGAAGGTGAAGGGCTACAAGAGACAGGCAGAGGAAGCGGTAAGTAAAATAGACATTGTTAGTTAGTGGTGTGTGTCGTCATAGTTTAACTAAAAGGAATAATAGGAATCAGTTATGATGCAATGTCATATGACCAACAGCAGAGCATTCTTCATGTCCATCTTGCTGCTTTCCACAAGTGGCACATGGAATCTCTAGCTTGCCATGCTTCTGCTGTATGGGGCGCACACAGCACACATGGGCGTTGGGAAGACCTGTGACTGGATGGATGCTGAAAGGGAAAGCATGCTGCTACACAATGCACACATGCTGCAGACACATGCAGTCAAAGTGTGTGTAATGGCAAAACATTTCCAAAATAGACCACGGAAAGCATTTAAAAAAAATCCCTGTAAGCGGACATGTTTGGCTCGGGGTCACAGGATGCTGAACAAGAACCCAGCCATGATCGTGTCATTCCAATGAGAACCTGTCAAGGCAAATTCAGGACGGTCCCGACGCACTCATGAACGTGCTGCACGGGCCACTGTATTAGCCACAAACACATTACAATATCCTGAAAGTGTCTATAATTGCAACATGCTCTTTTTAAATAGTGCAGCTTTGACCCATGTCTATAATATTGCAGGAGGAAGCAGCCAACTCTCACCTGACCAAGTGTAGGAAGGTTCAAAATGAGCTGGAAGAGGCTGAGGAGCGCGCCGACATCGCTGAATCCCAGGTCAACAAGATGAGATCTAAGAGTCGCGACGCAAAGGTAATGTTCAATAACTGAAGGTTCATTATCCTTTAACTAAGATTTAACTAAAGATTGATTTTTGAATATCTAACATTATTTTCCTATTGTTACAGGGAAAAGAAGCTGCTGAATAAGTTCTCCAGTTCAAGTCACCGTACAAAGTCATAAAATATGACCCATCGTATTCAATGAAGGTGGCTACAACAGTATTTTGTTGTCAATACTATGTTTCTTATTCAAGGGACCATGCACAGTCGTAAAATATGACCCATTGTATTAAATAAATGGGGCAAAAACTGTATTTTGTTGTCAATACTATATTGTTTCTTATACCATAAGTCCTCAAATATGACCCATTGTATTCAATAAATGGGTAAAACTGTATTTTGTTGTCAATACTATATTGTTTCTTATTCAAGGTACCTTAAGTCCTAAAATATGAACCATTGTATTCAATAAAGGTGGCAAAAACTGTATTTTGTTGTCAATACTTTCTATCTTGAGTTTTGAAACCATGGTCCACTATACCATTTTATTCACTCATTGCAAAGATAGTAGCCTATCTAGTCACATTCCCAATCCTTTCCAATCCTATCCCGACAGTGGCCTTGTGGTTAGAGTGTCTTCCCTGAAAGGTCGGGGTTCGATCCCTGGCGGGATCACACCAAAGACTGTAAAAATGGGACCCAAAGCCTCTCTGCTTTGGCACTCAGCATCAAAGGTTTGGATTGGGCGGGTCAAATCAACTAATCAAATGATTCCTGAGCATGGCATGGCTACAGCTCACTGCTCCTTGGCTGTGGCTCACCGCTACAAGAGATGGGTCAAATGCAGAGAACACATTTTGTAGGACTTTTATTTTTAGCCTGTGACCCAAAAGAGAAATTGTAATTGTCTCCCCGGGACCTAAACTATTGGAAATATCAGATCTACAAGCTCACAACGCTTCGCTTCGCACCGTGAACATGTAGATCGGCTATTTCACTACTGCTTAAACATTTATTTATGGAATGGAATGGAATTTTGTTCTCCATGAAATCACAAGTTTTAGAAATGGTGCTTTCATATTTGAGAAATGTATAATGGGGCTCAATGGCAGCTATTGGCACGTCAAAAAAATCACTTTCCCCTAGAAACTCCATTCACACTTTTTATAATTCAGCTTACTGTGGAGACACATGCTGGAACGTTTTACTTTGAAATGTCTTGTAGTTTCTGAGTTATTTAACTTAAACGCCCAATGCATTCTCAATGGCAATAGCACAAACTTTGGCATGCTACTATAGTCCTACATACTTACACCTAGAAACCCCATTCAAACCTATTTAGGTTCATCTTACGGTGGAATCTTTTAAATGTTTCCTAGTTTTAGAAATATAGTGCTTTCAAATTTGAGAAATGTATAATGGGGCTCAATGGCAGCTATGGCACGTCAAAAAATCACTTTCACCTAGAAACTCCATTCACACTTTTTATAATTCAGCTTACTGTGGAGACACGTGCTGGAACGTTTTACTTTTAAATGTTTTGTAGTTTCTGAGTTATTTAACTTAAACGCCCAATGCATTCTCAATGGCAATAGCACAAACTTTGGCATGCATGCTACTAGTCCTACATACTTGGAGCTGGTATATCCTCCCTCCCTCTTTACTATAATTTGATCAACTTTAAACAAAAAATGCTCAATGTGTATATCTGTACACTACAACAAAGAGAGAGTAGAAAACTACAACTGTTCTTACTTCCTATATGAAAGACGAAACAGGAACTAAAACTTCCAGAACACACACTCACAATTCCAATCTGCTCCCTTACTGACTCACTGACTCAGCTTCAAGTCAGGTGAAGTCTATCAGGGCTTGAGGGCTGTCCCATTTGAAATAGGTAAGTCAGTGAGGGCTCAGCCCCGCCCGCCCCTTTATGCACCCTTTCCATGACAAATAACTGACACTGACATATTTAATAAACTGTCCAAAAGAAATAACAATACCATTGAACGTGCAACATTGAATGTGACACTTTGCAAGTTTAGATCTAGATATCCACTATTTTTGCAAAATATTTGAAAATGTATAGCATTTTTCAACATGAATTAGTGATCCTATGATCACCTCTATTGTCACATCACAGGTTCAAGTCTGCAAGTCTTTTCGAAGTTAGACTGGGCCAGCTCTAAACTGACTGGGCCACGACCCGGGTGGCCGAATAGACCATATGCCGGTGGTCCTATCACCTATATTGTCTCATCACAGGTTCACAGTAAACGTGGGTAAAATGTGTTTCTGTACATCGTTCCAGTCGTATGGAAGCGATGACAAGTATACAATTATTAAAAATATATTGTGATTATCTCATATAATTGTGATTGCACGATTACGTAATAAATATATGACAGGCCTATCCCATTGCACTTGGTAGATATACCACCTGGTCCATATGAACTAGTAGATTCCAAATGTAAAGAAGTTAATATAGGAAAAAACAACACTTTATATTAACGTTGTCTTTATAATGCATTATAGCACATTATAAAGGCATTATGACACTCGTTATAAATGTTTATAATCATGTATAACAACTTATAACCACGTTTATAACATATTATAAGAGCTGGTCATAATGCATTATTATGCTCAGTGGAACAGCACATCATAACTATCATAACTTAGGTGGTTATAAAGGCACATAGAGAAGTGCTGTAATGTCTGTGTCATAATGCGTTATAACCAATGTGTATTAAATGGAATAATGTCTTATAAACATCAATAATATGCTATAGCAGGACGTTGAGATCTTTAAGTAAAGTGGCAACATTCTTCAATGGTTATTAGCAGTTGTATCATTTTATAATACCCTATAGCATGCCTTTGTGACCCTTAAGTAAAGTGACAAAACTTTGTATAATATGCTATAGCATATTAGTGATGTTTGTAAGACATTATTCCATTTAATAAACACTTGCTTATAATGCATTATGCCACATTACATCATTTCATCATGTGCCTTTTTAACCATCTAAGTTATAATAGTTATAATGTGCTGTTCCACTGAGCATAACAATGCATTATGACCAGCACTTATAATATGTTATAAACGTGGTTATAAGTTACATGATTACAAACATTTATAACGAGTGTTATAATGCCTTATAAGCACATTATAAATGCGCTTATAATGAATAAAGGCGACCTTATTATAAAGTGTTACCAAAAAGCATTTTACTGTAATGTGGGATACTACTACTATACTCTACAGGCCTATACTCTGTCCTGATTTGAAACCACTTTCAGCCTGCCATCCCTAACCTGTGCATGGCATTAATTGTTCAGTGGTTAAACGTTTAACATCACACAGTGAAAGAAACAAGTCAGTAATGCTGGTGGCTTGCTGGTGAGGAAACCCAAGTTGTTGTAATGTACTATTGTACTGTACTGCCATCTAGTGTTTATTCTTTAAACTGCAGTCTGCACTGTGTGCAAGTGTGCATGTGTGTGCATGTGTGTGTGTGTGTGTGTGTGTGTGTGTGTGTGTGTGTGTGTGTGTGTGTGTGTGTGTGTGTGTGTGTGTGTGTGTGTGTGTGTGTGTGTGTGTGTGCGTGCGCGCGTGTGATTTCGATGGATTTTCTTAATACCGCTACTCCACAATACACGTGTGAATTAATGACAAATTGCGGCAAAAAGTGGGAACGTGCAAATAAATTCAAAATATATACTAATGACATATAGAGCAAGAGACTGTATTGATCTAAACCAGATGCCACATTTTGTAGTATTTGTAATAATATATATATGCCAAGTTGCCAATATGTGCCAAGTTGAAAGTGGATAAAAGCATTTTATGATTATGTGCAACATGCTGCCCAAACAGACATGTGTTGGACTATATACTGTTCTGCTTACATGAGAGACTAAAGTAAAAGTTATTGAGGAGAACCTTTACAGTATCGAACTGAGTTTATTCTGCACCCACGTCGCTTAAACTCACAATTAACACCAGAGGTAGGTCAACAAATCACGTGCAACCCGCAGATTCGACTCAAACGTTGACTCCTTCAACACTGGCCCCCCTCGAAACTGGCCCCTGAAAATAAAGTCTGAGTTCCCCCACCCCACAACTTTTCCCCCATGTTTTATGCTTATATGATGATTTCCTGTTTTGTATGTGTTAGTATGTCTCTGAATGTTCTGTTGAGTGCTAAATCATGGTTCATCCACAAAGTAACAGTTTTTGTATTGACTTGTGCTTTCGTCTGAAATGTACCTGTGACTGCTGTAAACATTATTTTGTTCACCGATTTTTATTTTAAGGGTTGTTTCGGACATTTGCGTTCCCGTCATTTCCGGCCATTAGGCCTTATACAGTCTTGTGCTAGTTGCATGTTTGTTTATAAGTTTAATTGACCAATTTACTTTTGTATCAGTTTGATCGGTTTATTGTTTGTTTTGGGCAACCATTGACTTGAATTCATTCCCTTTGCATCTTTATGCAGTCAGCGAGGTAGATTACATTTCCAAGTGCATTTTTCCATATCATTGTTTGTATGCTTTTGTTGTTCTGATCTGCGTTTATTTGGTGTGTGTTCATCAGTTTGACGTTGGTCTTTGAGTGTCCACCAGTATATACAACAACCTGACTCGTCTGTGAAGGGAGTGACAGTACCCATTCTACATACTGTAAAATAAAAACATTCAATCAAGAGAGAGTGAAGAAATAAAAAGCCTTTATTGTATTGTATGGCTAATGCATAGGCAAGAATAATACAATATAGTGCTGCATACCGTTGCAGCACACAGCCATCATCAGTGTCTAAACTATTGGTGATTTATTCCATTGTTGGTGTATGTGTTGCTGACATTTCAACCAAATTTACTGAAATGGCACAGTTTGCTCAGAGTCAGGAGGCACTAACTGCAACTCTTTCACAGCATTCCTTATTTATATTATCATTGATTCATGGCATCATTATGCTTGCTAGATGCTATGGTTTTCTCTAGCAGCTTCCTGAGCACAATATTCTAGTCGTGTAAAGAGGGGACTAGGAAAGGTATACAAAAACAAGGTTGGCCCAACTTATAGTGGGTAACTGGCTCATGACATTTATTTGTGACAATAATGCTCCGAAGCAAATGGAGATAATACGATACTGTCTGCATTTTGCATATGGTTTATTGGATTAATACATTTACATTAATTACAATTTCTAACGGCCATTTTCACCACCATTGTGTCACTGTCATTATCAATGCTCCATATCAGCTCTGTCAGGTGGAATACTGTGAACTTACTTTTCATGGGACTAAAATTAAAAAATAGAAAAAGTAGCAGAGCTTTTAGATTTTCTACTTTTGATGCTTTGTGTGACTCTCAAGCAGAACTTTAATTTACTGGGGAAAATACAACAAATATAATAATAATAATAATAATAATAATACGTTATGGACTAATGACTTTGACTTTGATAGTAAGTTTCTGCCCGACTGCAATGTGTTCCTGTTGCTGCTTAGTAATACGGTTGAACTGTGGAGGGTGTAGAACAGGGTTCCCAAACGTCTTTCAGCTCGAGATGCAAAAGAGAAACGTATTTGTTGGCAAGTAGCAATAATATACTTATGGGCTCCAGTCTAGGCTATGGGGGGAATTGGGGAAACTATTTGCAGTTCTGCAAATAGCCCCATGGGCAGGTATTTGGGATCAATAGAATAGAAGTAGGAAAACAAGCCAGGAAGTGAACCTATACAACAGTGGTGCCGTCACTGTCAATTCACAATATATCCGTTTATTTAAAAACCCTGTAGAAAAAAAGGAGCATAGCCTGCTATAAGCAGTATTATATTCAAACTCTGTCAGACCACAGAACGCTAAGAACCAAACCACCCAGATGAATTAGAAGGATTTATAAACAAGTGTTAAGTGTATAACAGTCATGACAAATAAGCCTTAGTTGTTCCTGCCAAGGGCTTTGGGAGGGGGGAGTTGTCAACTAAATGCAGTGTAATAATTATTGCACTCCCTACCTTGGCATAATTCCCAACTACACCAGTCTTCTGCCATCAGATGACATTGTTGAAATTCATCTGTGCGTGTCATCAGGTGGTGTTTAGCCCTGCCCAGAAACACGGCTCTCAGCAAGAAATGCCCAAAACAGGGCATTCCCCGATTACAGGCACTTTAAACTATATTTCTGTTTTCTCTCTCATTGTAAAGTGTTAAGTAGTATTAATATTCATATGTTGCTTGTATGACAACCTTCCCTACCAACATAAAGCTGGCTAATACCTCTAACTGCACGGATCTGTGGATAACCTGGTGGAGACCTGTGCCCAGAAGGGCACTTTTTTTATCATACTGTTTACAGTGGAGATGATTTTCCCTTGGTGTGAGTACGCTGGTGTGACTTCAGGCTACTCATCCGAATGAAACTCTCGTTACACTGGTTACAGTGGAAAGGCTTTTCTCCGGTGTGGAGATGCATGTGTGACTTCAGGCTACTCATCCGAATGAAACTCTTGTAACATGTACTACATTGGAAAGGCTTTTCTCCAGTGTGGGTACACATGACGTGCAACTTCAGGCTACCTGAATCTTTGAAACTCTTGTCACATGTATTACATTGGAAAGGCTTTTCTCCGGTGTGGTTAAGCATGTGTCTCTTCAGGCCACCTGACTGACTGAAACCCTTGTCACATGTATTACAGTGGAAAGGTTTTTCACCAGTGTGGTTAAGCATGTGTCTCTTCAGGTGATAAGGTGCACTAAAACTCTTGTCACATTCATTACAGTGGAAAGGTGTTTCTCCAGTGTGGGTACGTAAGTGTCTCTCCAGGTGATATGAAGTCCTGAAAGTCTTGTCACAATGGTTACACTGGAGCATGTGTGTTTTCTGGTGAACTGACAGTCCAGTGTGGTGGACACGCTCGTGTGACTTCAGAGCACTTGTTGAACTGAAACTCTTGTCACACTGGTTACAGTGGAAAGGTTTTTCTCCGGTGTGCACACGCATGTGTGTTTTCAGGTGACCTGACACAATGAACCTCTTGTTACAAACATTACAAGTGAAACGTTTTTCTCCAGTGTGGGAAAGCTGGTGTATTTGCAGATGTTGAAACATTTTGAAACTCTTACCACACTGTTGACAGTGGAAGGGTCTTTCTCCAGTGTGGATACGCATGTGTATCTTCAGAGCACCTGAAATACTGAAGGTCTTGTCACATGTATTACAGGGGAAAGGTTTTTCTCCAGTGTGAACACGCATGTGTATCTCCAGGTTAGCTAAACAAATGAAGGTCTTGCCACAGTGTTTACATGAGAGTGGTTTATTTCTTGTGCAAGTCGGCTGATGTGTTTTTACTTGTCCTGGTTGAGTTAAAGTCTCTGTAAACTTGTCTGTGTCTACTTGTTTCTGGCTGGTTACAGAGCTGGTGATTGATTGGCGGGATGCTGAGGTGATCTGTCCATCCCTCAGCATTCGGCGGTAGAGGTCGTTGTGGCTCCTCTTGATGTGTTTATGGAGTAAGACTTGAGACGTGAAGGCATATGAACATTCAGAACATGAAGAGAGCGGAGTCTGGGACCTCACTCCTGAGAGAGAGAGAGAGAGAGAGAGTCAGTCAGACAGACATAAGTATACGTTGAAATTGAGATACAGTTTCATACAGGAACATAATGCTGAATATAACACCGTCCTCATTCTCACATTTGTTTTATGTTCTGGTCCACCTTAACCCTCGAAAGATCACATTGTTGCATGGAAATTAAGCTAAGTTAAGCCAAGTCAAGGGGATGTATTTGTGCTCATATATTACAGGGGCAAATACTGCACAAATACTGTGTGTATTTGTGCCAACTTTTCACATTCAAATTCCAATGCGTATTCCAATGAAAATATCCAAAATAACTATATTTGGACTAGACTATAGACTATTTTACATGTCATTACACATCCGTACCGCTGAAACCAGTGTTTGAGCGATTGAACCCTGTATTTTTTGTATCTTATAACCCTACGCACATTCGCAGATGATCGTTAGTTGAATGTTAAAATAATGTAATGACACTTTGAGGTTACATATTCGTACAGGTATTGTTCAGCTTCCTTCAGACAATGCAGCAGTGATAATAATAACTAAATAATGAGGACGACAGCTTTATAAAAAAACGCATAAAGACGCCCATTTCAAAACATCGCTCCTGTGATGTGAAAATATTTTTTGTTGATTATAGAAACATTTAAAAAAATTCAATAATTTTCATTATATAGATTTTTTTTTAAATAAAAATATTTTCTTTATAAAGAATCTTTATAAATGTGTTTTCCACAAATTAGTCTTAAAATGGGGGTCGTCTTATAACCAGAGTCGTCTTATATTCGGCACAATATGGTACAGTATGTCACTGTTTTGAATGAGATATCATTGCTTCTTTTCTCTAGTGTGAATTGCCACAAAAAAATATTAATTTAACTGTATGAGTCCCCATGGCTGAACTTGGTTTATGTGCATCTCAGATGAGCCTTTTGAGTGAAGTTTATTTTACAAACTGTAGGCTAGATGTACTTTAAATAGTTATGTATGTATTTACCTGCATCAGTCTTCATGTTTTGTTTCACATAACTCCCTGTGTGACTCCGCACGGATGTAGTTTGTTCTGATGATTTCAGGTCCTGGGACAGCTTGTTGTTCAAAGACAATCGTCGTCCTTCCACATTTGGCATCTTGTGTGATTTCCCTTTCTTTAAAGCTGAATGACCTTCCCCAGTCTCCTCCCAGTCACTGTCTTCAATGTCAGATTCAGAACAAGGTGAAGTCCACTCATCACTGTCTTCAGTGTCAGATTCAGAACTGTGTGAAGAGAGGAGCTGGTCATCTCTGGTTGGCTGAACACCAGCTTGTGATTTAATGTGTTCAGTTGAGGTGCTGGCTACATACTTTGTCTCTTTGTTATCATCTTCACTTTGCACTGTCAATGTTGACCCATCAGGTCTTAGCAGTAGCAGTACCTCCACCTGTTCCTCTTTAAACTGTGGAGGTTCTAGTTTCACCTGGACCAGACTGGGGCTGCTCTCCTGCTGCTCCTCTTTAATCTGCATAGGTTCTAGTTTCACCTGGACCAGACTGGGGCTGCTCTCCTCAGTCTCCCGCTGTTCAGGTGAAACCTGGTCTTTAAATACAGGAAGGAGTGAGAGATCTAGAATGAGGAGAGAGGAGGGAGAACATCAGAAGAGAGCAACTCAGTAGCCCAATTCCAATACCTTAAGGGCCCTAGGGGCTTTGGGCCAAGCCCCTAGGGCCTAAACTTGTTTTCATTGTGCTCCTCTGTATAATAGCGGAATCGGTGAGAAACGGTATCGGCAGATATGACCCATTATTATATGTATGTATATATATATATATATATATATATATATATGTATCTAATTTGACCAATTGTTATATGTACTGAGACAGACAGACAGAAAAATACAATATAAACTCAGCACAAAAGGTTCTGAAACTTAACTTTGGTCCATTATTTCTCCACTTTAATAATACCATTTGGTATTTCATTTTACATCAATTTAATTGTTGATCAGTCACCTTTACAATGGAGGTACACTGGTACAGGCGTTCATGGAATAAGCAACACTGCTAAACGTGTGGGTTGCACCCCCAAATATTTTGCCAAAATGGCAAATGTTTGGTATTCAACCCTAGCTTTGAGTTGCATAGTGGATTGGATGATTGCACTCTCCCACAGTAATAAGGGAAAAAGCTACACATTTTGGCCATATTCACTTTATTAAGTTTACACTCAGTGTATGCACAGTAGCCTACTGCTTCCGTAAGATTGCATTGGGATTGGGAAAACATGGTACTGGCTGGAAAACAAGTGTTGTTTCACCCATAACTTAACATTTTCGTGTAGTTTTATCAATTCTCGCTATCAACCCTCAACTCTCCTGGCAAATTAGCATCGCGGCGGGGGAGGGGGGTAGCACATCTCCGGCCGACAGGTGTGAACGGTTTTGCCGACATAGGCCTACTAATGGGGGACCATTTAAAACAAAGGCGGCTTGCATGCTGTAGTTTGCTACTAACATACATTTGGATGCACAAGGGCTGCCAAAGTAGGCTAGCTTTTGTTGTTTTTGCGCTAGCCCCTCCTATATACAGGTCTAATGTTTGTTTTTAGTTCAATGTTTTAAAAACACCATTGACAATAAAGGGACATTTTACATTGTAAATCCCATTGACAATAAAGATAAATTAATGTTTGTTTTACATCATCATTAGGCTACATCACCTAATCATAGCATGATAAGAGCGCCCCTCACTTCACACAGGTGTGATTTATTCTTGTTTTTTCGCCCTCTCTCTTCGAAGTTAGACTCTAAACTAAACTCTAAACTGAGCCCAATTGACCCTATGCCGGTGTCTCCTGCACTACAATACTTAAGCATAATGTTGCACTAAGGCGAAATAAACCCATATAATGTAATAACATGTGCAGGGCGGAGCCAGGAACACTTTAGGATTAAAGGCCACATAGTCTGTTTTGTTCCTTGCGTGGGGGAGTCAAACGGACACAAAAAACGCAAGGTTATTTTAGACATGCATACTCCTTGCGTCGTCTATTATAATTTGTATTGTGCAAGCATCTACTCGGCCACTAGATGGCAGCTGTGACACCCCCTGACACCTGCAGTTGGTGTATTTTATTACACTAGCCCTTACCCATTGTGAGATATTTGCCCCCCCCCCTGGTGACCGCGGTGGGTACTGCGCCCAGTGCGTTTTTAATTCACTAATAAATTCATTATTAATAATGAATGTGTCAAATTGAAAAAAGGGCTCCGTTAAGACCTCCATATTCATATGGTCAATGCCTGTGTGAAAAGCGATTGGTGCAGGCAATGAGGAGATAAGTGTTTGTTTTCTGACAGACAGACATTGTTAGAATTATAGTATGATGATGGATGCGATGTGTCAAATACGTTTAGAGTTTAGAGTTCGTACCTGGTTCCCCTAGGCTTGAATAGCTCCTGCATGCTGACTGGAAGCGACCTGTTATATGCTTTGTACATTATTATTGCTGTGTTGAGGTTGGCTAGATCTGCAAATTTCAATGTGCGGTTTTTAATAAATAGTGGATTTGATGGCGCATAATACTAGTCAGCCCGGTTGACAATTCTTATTGCTTTCTTTTGTAGAATAAAAATGGGGTGTAGTATAGTTTTATATGTGTTTCCCCAGACTTCGACACAGTAAGTTAGATATGGTAGAATTAGGGAATTAGGGAAAAACACCAGACATGGTCACTGGGTTAACCTGACACCCCATTCACCACACTGATTTCCAACACTGCTGTTTAGTAGGCCGACAGATTTATTTTATCTAATCTCTCGCCAAGATAATCATCATCATCATCTATTATTCATGATGTTATCCTGTATAGGCGATAACAAGACAACTCACCTTTTTTCCACCTCCAAGTGAGTTATCCGGACATCTCACCCCCAAAGTCCGGACAACTCACCAGACATCTCACCCCGGTGAGATGTCTTCACTTTCTAGGGTGAGCCGTCTTCACTTTCGGGGTGAATTATCTCGGGGTGAGAGTTGAGTGTTTGGCTGTTCGCGCAAAGTGTCTGAGAGTATAACACTAGGCCTAACAAAAAAAAACTTTGGTTTCCGGTTGCCGACCGACTATTAAATATGCGCGACTCATATTATTTTATTGGCATTTGGTGAAAAAAAAAAAGCTCAGAATACGACCGAGTCAAGACCAAAAAGGTCTTTGATCATTAAAATTCTCTTTGATGAGACCATCGGGACGCGCAAAGTCAAAATAAAGTTTTCTTTCGTCTAAAATATCACGTGCGCAAATGTTTTGGAATGCGTCATCGCGAGGTGCATGGTAGGCTACTTGAGGTTGTAACTCACGTTCCATTTCCAACATTCTAATGGTTTCCAGCGATTTCCAGGGGTGAGTAAACATCTTTGAATCAAAGTAGCAGCGATCCTCTGAAGTGACGCAGCATGTCCAATACTGTCCTCGTTAACAAAGTGCAACTTTTTCATCATTCACCGTTGGCTAACGTTGTGCAACAGTCCAGAACAGAGCTATACAATATTATGACAACTGTCAACTTGGCTATAATCTACTAGGCTACTGTAGGCCTACATTAATCATTGCCTCTCAAACCCACATACCACGCGTAATGTGCGTTGCCTAACCAAAATAACAGACATACAAACTATCAACATGCCGCTCGATTGCGTGTCGACAGCTTGCAGATCTGTTCTTTTGGGCACACATGAGGCACGCTGCGCTGCGATGCGGAAATTAAATTGCTGTAGTCTACAGCGCTACGATTTGGAAACCAAATAGCTGTAGCCTACAGTGGACTGTAACATTGCTTGGTCAACTATATTACGTGTATGCAGTGAACATTAACATTAGCGCTTTCATAGTTATATGGAGCATTTACCGTGGTGACGTTGATTTAGGTTATTCACCCAGCTGGGTTCAACGAGACAGCAGTGTCTCGTTAAGCCCCGACGCTTCCAAAACGAGCTATTGCGGATTAATCGATGGGCGTATAGAACATTTAAAGGTATATTCAGTGATTTCACTTAATTCAAATATCACTTATTTTTTGTTTTGTTGTGATAATCCTCCCTACTATAGAGTGTGCTGGCCATATAAGGAGTTCCTCCCTGTCCCCAGTTAACCCCTGGGGGTCAAAAAACCTTAGGTTTCGTTTTTGACTCTCTATCCTGATTGGACGAAAGGCTGGGTCCCACAGCCAAAAACGAAACCTAAGGTTTTTTGAGTGAAATCACTGAATATACCTTTAAGCATATGGCAAGTTAACTTAAGTTATATACTTTAA
Organism: Protomyctophum parallelum; assembly: GCF_964188405.1. Taxonomy (NCBI): domain Eukaryota; kingdom Metazoa; phylum Chordata; class Actinopteri; order Myctophiformes; family Myctophidae; genus Protomyctophum; species Protomyctophum parallelum. The sequence continues at coordinate 44,370,611 of NC_139701.1, read as the reverse complement.
TGCTGAACACTAAGCAATTAATTTGGTTCGCAAACCAGAGGCCAGACAGCGGTAGCAAGTTCAACAACCACCGTTCTAATCTGTTTGACCAACCAACGTTCTAACACTATTCACTTTTAAGCTGCATACTGTATATCAGTATTTAGAATGGACTTAATTGTTAAAGCTCCTCATTCTGAATTGAGCTCATCTCATACCCTGGGGTAAAATGTTTTATTATTTTCAAATCCTGGTATAATTCATTCACCAGTCAGTATTCTTGGTTTTCCAACTCCTCATGCCATTGGTTGGTTTAAGTTAATTTGTTTGATCCAGGGATAACCAGTAGCTCTCTGCTTCAAAACACAAGTTCATGTTTCAGCTTTATTACTTGAAGATTTGTATTTATTTTTGGTATGTGAGTGATGCAGAACTTTACTTTGGTTTCGAGTTGAATTAAAACTCTAAAGTATTCAACCAGTGTGTGGACATTCTATTCAAAGTTTTCAAATGTTTAGCTGTAGGCATACAGTGTTATGTGTACTTGAACCATTCATTATTTAAAAGATGGTATTTCAGGCAAATATTGAAGTTATTAAAAAAGAAGCCTATCCATCACTGCCGTAGGAAAAAAAAGAAAAAAATCCTTGCTACCCATCCTTCCCACGAAAAATAAATAAATAAAATAAAATAAATTCCTTGCTACCCATCCTTCCCACGAAAAAAAAGAAAAAGAAAGGTTGTTTTTTTAGGCCCTAGAGTCAAATGTACGGTCAAATGTAATGTAGTTTATTTAAACATAGAAACAAGCACAACATTGTACATTTGTACAAAAAAAAAATAGAAAAAAGTTAGCTAGCTGCACAACACTGTTTCAGTGATAGAAGAAAAACTCAATATTGCTTTGCTGTAATTCAGCCTGCCTATTAGAACTGTGATTGATTGAACATACATGTTATTTGTTATTTATGTTGAGAATACGAGTGACAATAACACTTTAAATTAAGCCTATCTGACTGAGGAGCACTGACTCACCCCCCCCCCCCCCCCACACACACACACACACACACACACACACAGCTACGCATTCTGTCGCTGTGAACAACACCTCTCGTCTCTACGGCGACAGCTGACACGGTCTGAACTTAACAGGGTCTGAAGACAAACTGGAACAGCTGTGCTGCTGTTCTGCTGTTGAAAGCCCCGTAATAGTCCTGTGACGAACAGTCAAACTGTTTTTGAGATACCCCTACCGGGCTTAGGACCAAACACAACATAGTTTTTCCTTATCTCTAAGGGATGCATTTCTCTGTACAGAGAGAAATGCAGCCCTACAATAGAACTACCTAACTATTATTTAGCACACTCTGGATGAGGGAAACCAAGCTCAATGCTCAATGTTATCCTCATACCAGCAAGTCATTCATTCATGTAGTTCATGATCATTTAACATGTTTGCTTAAGGTAAAGTTGTATTTAGCTCCACCGCATCTGCATTGTATTGCCTATGGCTTTCTTCATAAACCGACAGGTAAATCATTGCAAATATTTTGGAATATGAAAAGATTGGAATAATGGCAAATCAAGTAGCTATCTGACCTAGCTTTAAGTTCCATTTAGTGTAACATACTAACAGAGCATGTCCAGTAGCCATTGACAATAGTAGAACGCTGACATTGTCGACCTTGGGGCGAGAAAAGGGCGAGGTCACGTGCACGCATCGGCCTGGGTGACAGCAGACTGCTGGGCGAGCGCTGGCACTTTGACATGGGGAGTCAGATCAACATATGGAATTAATTCTGTACTGGCCATATATCAAGCGTGTCTTGAGTATACAGGGATTAATGAGGTCAGATCAACATACAATATGGAATGTCAGCTCAACAGGTCAGCTCCATTTATGGAGATCTAAGGGTTTGAATGTCAGCTCAACAGGTCAGCTCCATTTATGGAGATCTAAGGGTTTGAATGTCAGCTCAACAGGTCAGCTCCATTTATGGAGATCTAAGGGTTTGAATGTCAGCTCAACAGGTCAGCTCCATTTATGGAGATCTAAGGGTTTGAGGTCAGATGTAGAGTTGCTGGCCAATATGGATGACATCAGGGATGTCATCAATTTAATATTGATGAGGGATCTCCATCCCTGATGATGTCACGTGATGTCACAAGGTGACTAACTGACTGACAGGACATTTATGTTTTCATAGTAAATGTGACGTGCGGTCGCTATTACAACATGGTTAAAAAAACATCTAAATACAAATAGAAAAAGGTCCATAATGTCAAAACTTCCGCAGTAGAATACCTTCAACACTAAATGTTGCTCAACAGAGAAATGATGATGATGTTCATAAAACTCTGGCTCCATATACCAACACTATGCTCTCGTGACCTGATCGTATGAAGATAAATATCATACAATACAGTATATAACCTCTGACTGGGAGTTATAATGACATAATGAAGACTCTGAGCTCTGAGGAAGATGTGATGATGGTCTAAATACAGATCCTGGAAACGGAAGGAAAATCTCATACATTACAATTTGAATTGTAGATTGAGCTGAAAGGTCTGATGTGGTATGCTCTGAAAGTGTGCCCATGGAATATGCACTGATAGAAGCTGCACGTCCAAGAAAAATCAGAGCTGTAGAGCTTCAGATATATTGAAGAAAATCATGGACCATGTGTCTTCAGTATGTCATCATAACGCTTAGTTTAGTGTCATCACTTTCATTTAATTAAATTAAAATAGGTGAACATTTGGTCTGCTGTTCTGATTCTTTGTTTTGTCTGGCAGCTGCTTTATTTCCTTTAGAGGTTTAAGGTAGCTTTTATGATATGTATATAATACAAGAGACGATACAACTTCATCAACCTTCCTCATTGTCTCTGTTACTATTATCAACCTTATTCAGTCTTCTTGATGAGACGGGTGCAGGCATACTCTCACTCTCAACATTTGCAACTTGTTCTGACTGGTGTAGTTTGCTCAGCAACATGATACATGATACGATATCTTTAATTTGAAGGAAAGTATATTTTCTGTATTTGGAGCCAGGGTTTTCATCATCATCATCTCTCTGTTGAGCACCATTGCATCTTCTTTGGGGTTTGTGACATGACATTATGGATCTTGTTTCTTTACTTTTTCTAAATGTTTACCACAGATGATACAAATATTTGGATCCAATGTTTGTACATCACACTTCAGCTTCAGAATTCATCAATCAACTATGTTTTGACCCGACCGTACACTATTGTTAGGTACTATGCACAGTAACCATGCTGTTACAAGTGACACAGACTTATAGCATGTTATGTAGACAGCACTATAATTGTATTGTATATAGTCATAGCACGCCATAGTACATATGTATAGCATAGTAGTGAATATGTATAGTTTATTATGTATAGTGTATGTATAGTTTCATCATATAGATATTCCACTGTTACCTTCTTAGCTTACGCATGTTTCATGATAAATGCTTTTATGTGATGTATTCCCATGCTTTTGTTCTTGCTTAAATGTAAGTCGCTCTGGATTAAGAGCGTCTGCTAAATGCCTAAATTGTAAATTGTAAATTGATTCTAATTAACCATTCTGGTGAAACACAGTCTGGGCTTTGCTATTAGGCTACTGGACAGGATCGGTTACACTAAATGGAGCTTAAAGCTAGGTCACTCCAGCTAGCTAAATAGCTACTAGACTTCACAAGGTTCTTCTCATCTTTTCACATTCCAAAATATTTGCTGTGTCAGTTTATGAAGAAACCCATATAGGCAACACGATGCAGATAGAGCAGATGTACCCAAATACTGTAAAAACTTGACTGTAACCAAATTATTATGGAAAACTCCTACAGAAATGAATGACTTTAATTGCATTGTTCCATAAGTCTTGTCTACTGGTAAAACTTAAGAGGGACACAGGACATGGGGAAAATATGATAATTGATTGTGTTTGTTTTGTATAAGGGATGTGAAAAGTTACTGTACATTGCTTTTCTAAATAAAGTAAACAATAAAAAATGAAAATTGTGAAAATTGTGGAGGGCAGAGATCCAGGAATCCCGAGTTGGTGTTTGCTAGACTCTCGCAGTAACTAATGACTTGCTGTTATGAGGATAACATTGATCATTGAGCACCCTCATCCAGGTGTGCTATCTAACAGTAGTTATATTGTAGGCCTGCATTTCTCTGCAGTATTGTTGCAGCTGCAATATTCTTTTCACAATTTTGTTTGGGATTTCATACATTTTTGGAACTTATACTCAAGTCAATTTGTTATAATTATTCCACCATTGATAAGTGAAGTCAAAATAAAACTAGAAAGGTTCAATTCTGGGAAATTGGAAGTGTGGTTGCACTGACGTGAGTCACAAAGCATAGGGACCTGGCAACTGAATTCCGTCTTACCGTTTGTATTATTTATTGTGATGTCATGCTTCACATGACAACAGTGACAACAGTGTGTGAAGCATATGACAAAAAGCTTCACTTTTCTGTTGTGCAAAAGTTAACAAAAATCACACCTGTGTGAAGTGAGGGGGGCTGCATCTACGGCAAATTAACAGTAGCCTTAGGACCAACCCTCCTAGTATAATACAACAGTAGTTTTAAGTAGCACAACGTAATAGTAGTCTAGTAATAACTAATAATTGTAGTTAAAGTATAATATTTGCATGTGAAATGTAGAGGTAATATTAAACGATTTAAGTGTCATGTGTCCCTCAAAATATAGTAGGCATAGGCATACCTTAAAGAAGTTAATGCTTGCTCTATCAACTCCAGACATTACCTTATTCAGTTTCAAGTTAAATATGAATGAATGACTGGCTATTGGCTAAATTAAATGACTATATAGTGCACTGTGCACTTCATCTTGAGAGAATAAGTTTTTCTTAAAAAACAAAGAGAAGCATTTTAATAAGGTTTGGCTGCCCCTCGTCGGTTATTTGAGTAGAAGCACCTAATGGACAGGATGCCACCAGTGGTGTCATGGTGATTCGTTTTTACTGGTAGGCCTACCAGTACAGAACGTGACGCGCACGCACGCGCGTGCATGTGCGCATCGCGGCATGCACACAGAACAGCTGCATAGCCTAAGCCTGTTGTTAAATAGTGTATGAGTTTTAGACACAAACAAAACACAAAAGTAGACTTAAAATGGTCAGACAAACATCTTTACTGCACACTAGCGAAACTAAAAGGTTTGCTTTGGACGAATATATCTGTAACTGTTCTTTGATGGAGGAGAACACCACACAGCAGCAGTAGCCCATGGAGCCATAGCAGTCCACACTGCTGTAAGTCAAGTGTGCATGGCATGCTTACTGGCTACGTAGGCTCACAGTCACCGCTCAGGTATAAACAGTTAAAGCTGTTGTTATGCAAAGTAGTGGTCATTTGAATTCGGCACGGTACTTGACACGGTGTGAAAATAGGGGGAGGTGGGCGCCAGTAAACCTAGACCACTGGGTACTTGGTGGTGACTTCAAGACAGTAGGAACTAGAAAGCGTTTATTTTACAATGGTCTCAATTAGCCCAAAATTTTAGATTCTCGTAGAGGTTTTTTTTCGATTCTGAGATTCGTCAAAATCGGAAAAAAAACCTCTACGAGAATCTAAAAATTTGGGCTAGGACTCAATCATTCAGAAAGTGTTTATTTATATGCTTGTCTATACTTTGCTCCATTTACTTCAATATTCCACCGCAGTCAGTGTCTGCGATCAGTTTGCTAGCCTGTCACCCATTGTGACGAATCTGCCGGCTGGAATTGCAGACAGTCTTCACGTTCAGAAACGTACTTTGTGCACTTTAGATAGCCCTATAAAATTACACAGTGTACACATCGAAAAGCAACACAGCAGACAATAATGTGTTATATGTCTTCTGTTATTTTCCAGAAATTATTATTTTACAATGGTCACAAACGTTCAGAAATATAGTTTGTTTATGTGCTTGTCCACTCGACTCCATTCACTCCAATTGTATCCGTTTGGATGAATCAGATTAACCTGAAATCGCGTCAGCCGTCGCTGTAGAACAAAGTTAAAAATACTTAACGGCTTCCGTGCCACAAGAGATATTCGCAGCGGCATGTCTAAGTACTTATACTTCACATATTCAGAAACCCTCACACGAAAAAATGTCGTCAAAGAGCGCAGACAGGCCATAAACACGTTGTTTATGTTTTATGTATGTCTGCGTACCAGGTGGCATGGTACTGCTGGAACAGGACCCAATGCTCTGTGTCGTCAAAAAGTCAGAAACTTCAGTAGCATTGGGTCCTGCTTGGAGGGCTAGTCTATCTCCAACACCAACAATACTATAGCCTACCTGTTGGGAGTATAGTATGCAACCCATGTAATGCGTAACAATAAACGCATCGATGAATGAATGCAATAATGCATGAATAAATACAAAAATAAATAAACGTTTGTTTCTGGAGGGGTTCGAACTTTTTGTCCTCCGTTTGTCGGCATAAAGTTCCCCAGTCATGGAGCCTAGGCGTACTAACTACAGTGAGCCATTCTAGCCATGACATTTTGTAATCATAATCAAATCATAGGTTATAAAAACAGCCATCACAACTTAAAACGAACATGGGAACTAGATCAACTTGAAATTTCATTCATCACACCGATTTCCAAAACGGCTGTTTAATAAGCATACAGATTTGTTTTTAACATCACCATCTCACCATCATCGGTAGTGTAGTGAATTGGAGCCCAGACAATAGACAGTAAAGGCATATTTGTAAGACACAGAATATAGAATAAGTGGTAAAAAGCCACACACATAATTTGGCTATAGACAAACAGAGGTACCATGTTTACCCAGGCCAGTGTAACTGGAGTGGGCACATCTGGGCCCTGACATTCAGTGAACCACCGCCCTTTCCCCGTGGAGAGGACAGAGACTAAATATGTTTTAGTATGTCTTATGGTTTAAGTAAGTCATAAATACACATCCACATACACAATGGTATGATATGTCATGTATTTCATATTTGCAATAATGAGGAGTTGTTTAGATGTACATAGCTCATGTTTAAAGTCATCCTATACTAATTATGGTATGAGCATTGAGTGATAATGAGAAGGCGTAAGGACTGCATGCATCCTGTTCAGACATAGGTCAGACAGGTCAGGGAGCTAGGACCAGTAGGGGAGATCAAGACAGAGCCTCTATTGATGATCACATCTGGCTATCATTTGGGTTTTGAGACACACACACACATACACAGACACCTACACACACCTACACACACACACACACACACACACACACACACACACACACACACACACACACACACACACACACACACACACACACACACACACACACACACACGCACATGCACGGGATTTGGTACATGTGGGAAGAGACCCAAGTATATAGGAGCCTCGCGGAAGGAGGAGAACATTGGATCCTGTTTGGTCATATTTGGCAAGCTCATGGTGTTCTTCAAATAAACTCCAAATGAGAAAGAAAAGGACACTTTTTTATACAACCTGCATGGCATATTCTCCACCATTATCAACATTAATATACTACAGTAGCCTATGCCAATTTCTGGGGGCCATTGTTATAGTAGGCCTACTATAATACCCGTAGGCCTGTGTGCCTCAAAGAATAACACATTCGGGGGTCCTTGCCATGACTATTCCAGGTTTAAGCAACATTAGGAAGCAAGCAAGCAAAAAATAAAATAAACAACTTTAGAAACAATTAAATACCAATAGGCTATACCTCGAGTCGTTTGGTATTCAAGAAAAGCAAACCCCAAAAAGCTTCTAATAAGCGGACAACATGGGAACACGTTGGTCACTGTACCTGTGAACATGTCCTGGTCAGTCTCTCTGGTGAGTCTGGTCTCCATCTTCACAGTCTGGATTTTCCTCTTAACCTCGTCCTCTGTATCTGATGACTGATAAATCAATTCAATTCTGTTTCGTCTCTGTCAGTGTTGTTCAGTAACGATTTACTTTTACTAAAACAAACAACAACTAACCCGACGGGCTACTCTGCATGAACGTTCACTCTGTTCTGTTCTAAACTCGCGTCTCACTCTCACCAGACTTTACTTCAGTTCTGTTGTTCTGACCATAGAGTAATAAAAGAATGGAGACCGAACCGTAGCGTTAGCCTCGCCCCCTCCGCTATTCATTTCAGTGGCAGTTGCTCAGTGGCGTTTAGAAGCACCCGGAAGAACGCTCTAGTTGAAGTGCAACCGAGCGCTCAATGTTAAAGCCCAGAAGTCCGCCTGCAGTTCAGGCTCCAACCACCTGGGCCGAGTGCTTCAACGCTGGAGAGCCTTCCCTGGGGGCTTGCTAGACTCGTATTTCTGTCCCTCTCTCTCTCTCGTCCGTCGAGAAACACGCTGAACTTTACCATCTGTTCCCAGCAGACCAACGTAAAGGTGCATACCGCCACCTACTGTACAAGAGTGTGCAACATCATGTCAATGTCCCGCCAGTGCTGATATTTCCTTATATTCTACTACTCAGCCTGAGTAGTACCTGAGTAACTCAGGTATGAATGAATAGTTTATTTCTTACATTTTTAAAGACAGATTGTATTATAAGGTCAAGTTTAGCACCGAAAAGGTGTAGGCTGAAGCCAAAGCTTATTATGCCCAATGCCTTCCTCACCATTGCTTGTATACCTTTCCCTCTGCTCCAAGAATCCCTGACACATAGGCTATGCTTCACACACTTTGTCCTGCAAATTGTGCTCTTTCCTCTGTGTACCTGTGTCACAGATCAATACAAATGTGATCTACATTTTCTATTTCTCCACAGTTCACACATGTATTGCTTACCCATAGTAAAAAGTGTACTATTTAACCCTGTGTGGCCCACCCCTAAGACTTATAATTATAAAGAGAATAAAATCTGCACTCTCACTAGTAAAGAGTCTTATCTAATAATGATGAGGATCCGCAACAGCAGGCAATCCAGACAAACGCGTTTCGGCGCGCAGGCCCTTCGTCAGTGTCAGAATTTGCATAGCAATGGAAATGACATGGTTATACAGAATTTCTGTTCAATTAAAAGGGACTATACAGCTCGTGTCTCATTATTAAAAAGGCATACATAGTATTGAACATACATAATATTATTATAATAAATTATCATATTTGTCTCTGTAACAAGACAACTCACCCGTTTTGCACCTCCAAGTGAGTTGTCCGGACAACTCACTTCCGGGGTGAGTTGTCTTCACTTTCCGGGGCAGTTGTCATAGATCCACTGTTCTTGATTTCTCTCTTTCTGTGTGTGTGTGTGTGTGTGTGTGTGTGTGTGTGTGTGTGTGTGTGTGTGTGTGTGTGTGTGTGTGTGTGTGCGCGCGTGTGTGTTAAACCTCTGAAGAAATGTGTAAAACTGTATAAAAAATGTTACCTGGAGTCCTGGACCCCTCCTAATTTGTTTAGACAAGATGGCTGAATGGTTATATAAGGTCACTTGTAATTTCTCACATGCTAATATATAACTAGCAGTAGCTATCATCATCATCGTTGTTGTTGTTGGGGGGGGGGGGGGGGTCTGACTGTACACTTTATCATCTAATTGTTACTTTAGAATGTAAATATTACTTTAGAATCTGAGCATTACTTTAGAATTCAAGTATCACTTTTTATAATCTAAAGTCGTAGTGTAGAGATGTCTGTGTCTTTCATTGAGATGGACGAGATGGGTGAAGAAATCTATGATGATAAGTAAGCCCTTCAGACTTGGATGGTCAGAGCGGCGCCATTACATACAAAGTCAATGCAAAGACGAGAATTGCGCAAACGGGCGCAGCGCGACCTGCTGCGGTACAAACTGGACGAACCGAGGCGAATATATATTCATGTCTGAACGCAGCTTATCCGATACGAATTAAGTAATCTTTCTCAGCTGTACAATTTCACTGGAGCGCAGCGCGCATATCTAACTGCATGATGATCAGTCATGATCTACACAGACAGCCGACTCCCGACCATAAGCTCCCGACCCAAACATTGAGTGAGGAGTTAAACTTGTTGTTTGATTAAACATATAATGTGCCAAGAAAAATAGCTTCCAAAGCTTGTTATTGTTATGGAATAACCATGGCAAGAAATATGAAAATGCTCATGAGTGCAGGCGTACACTAAGAAATACAGTGGAAAGAGGGGCAGGGGAGGGAATACGTAGAGAGGAGGCAAAGTAGAGAGTACGTCATTTGGAGGATCTTCTATCGGGAAGACAGCGACTGTCTGAAGAAGAGAATCTTCACCAAAACACCTGATTCAGAGACACTCTGCTAGCATCTAAAAGGTGAGATCACTTTAAACCTCCACTCTTTGTTCATTAGATAGTTGTTGTCAGAAGAACGTTGTGAAGATTTGTTCAGAAATGTTTATATTCAGTCAACCTAACTCAAATCCAGACATTGTGTTTTTCTCTTTTGAACCAGTTGCACCCACGGAGCCTTAAGATGAACGGCACGCTGGAGAATAGCACCGACGTCTCCGCCGACACACTAGGAACTGCTGTCGGTTCTGTCAACCTCATCCTGGGTCTCCCCATCAACGGCTACGTTGTGTGGCTGATACTGAGTGGAGCTGGTGGGTCTCCCCATCAACGGCTACGTTGTGTGGCTGATACTGAGTGGAGCTGGGTCTCCCCATCAACGGCTACGTTGTGTGGCTGATACTGAGTGGAGCTGGGTCTCCCCATCAACAGCTACGTTGTGTGGCTGATACTGAGTGGAGCTGGGTCTCCCCATCAACGGCTACGTTGTGTGGCTGATACTGAGTGGAGCTGGTGGGACGATAGCCTCATCCTGGGTCTCCCCATGAACGGCTACGTTGTGTGGCTGATAATGAGTGGAGCTGGTGGGTCTCCCCATCAACGGCTATGTTGTGTGGCTGATACTGAGTGGAGCTGGGTCTCCCCATGAACGGCTACGTTGTGTGGCTGATACTGAGTGGAGCTGGTGGGTCTCCCCATCAACGGCTACGTTGTGTGGCTGATACTGAGTGGAGCTGGTGGGACGATAGCCTCCAAGTTCTTCTATCTCAACCTGACTGCATCCATGATCATCTTTTCCCTGTCCTCTGTCTTTTACCTTGCATTGCTCTTCACGCACAAATTATACTTTTTCCATGGTTCTTGACGTTGTTTATACTATTTCAGCCTACTCCGGTGTGCCGTTCCAGTGTTGCATCTGTGTGGAGCGTTACATGGCGGTGGTTCACCCTGTGCTGTTTCTCAGGCACAATTAAAGCTCTTCGGTACAAGGTGTCCTGTTGCTGCGTCGTCTGGCTGATGGTGCTTGGGTTCAACTTGTTTATTTTGTGGTCATTGACAGTGTTGTTGTTGACATGGTGTGCATTTCTGTGATGTCTTTCTGCTGCCTCTCGGTCCTCAGAGCTCTGAAACTGCCCGGACCGGGAGAAGGACAGACTAGGGACGGTGGAGAGGGAAATGACATGAAGAGAAGGGCTTTTGAAATCATTCTGATCAGCTTGATAGTGATGTTACTGAATACAATTAGCTGTATTATCTCTATTCTAACATATCTACATAACAATTCCACGCCAGCTGCTGGTCACATCATGTATGCAATAACCATGATGTCAGCGTTTGCTCATCCTTTGCTCTACATCTACCAAGCTGGGAGACTGCCTTGTTTCAAGAGGTTCTGATAGCAGGATAGATCTCTCTTACCAGACCTGTGTGAAATACTAGAGATGTCCCAATACTGTATCGGTATCGAACAAGTATCGGTATCGGATATTTTATCGGGGCATATCGGTATTGGCGAATCTGCCAGTCTAACCACCGATCCGACACAGGGGTAAGGGGGTTGACACTATATGGCAGGTAAATAAAATGTTGGAGCAGTTGCCCAAACTGCAAGTGCACATTTGAGTGACGAGTCTGCTATAAACACAATGATATATAGCTAATAAATAGCTATGAACACAACACGAGATCACAACACTGGTATCGGTATTCGGTATCGGCTAACACAGAAATTGTGGTATCAGGATCGGAACGGGAACGAAAAAAGACATCCCTACCTAATCTAAATCTTCCACTGTGTCAGAGAAACTCATTTGAATTACTCAGCTGTTCATGTTGTTGTTTAATGTATTGCTCATGTACAAAACATTCTCAGATTCCAGCTAATAGCATTTCCTTAACCAATGCTGTCTGACAGATTAATATCTAAATAATTTGACAGGTTCATGAACTACTTTTAATTCATACCTACTGTAGCTCCTCAAAAAGTAGGAATTATTAATTTTTTTATCGCAAAAGGTAGCGCATTCATAGGCTCATAGCCGAAACGCGTAAGCGTTCCTTTTTGGTCATGTTCAGATGAAGGCTCATAGCCGAAACGCGTAAGCATTCCTTTTTGGTCATGTTCGGATGAAGGCTCATAGCCGAAACGCGTAAGCGTGCCAATATAAATATGGAAATGTGAGTACTTTGTCCACCTTTTATTTAAAGTGTTGGATTGTCTACCTTTTGGGATTTTCTTTTAATTCCTACTTTTTGACGTATCCTGGAGTTTGGTTTTAACACATTTCTGATGAGCAACCTCTTTTTCTCATCCTCTTTGAACCTACCTGTGGACTATTACTTACTTACTTAGTTCCTCCCGTTCCTATTGGAACATTGGGGGACGAGTCCTCTCCAGTCCTGTGGACTATAACAGGGACAATAAGGGACTCTTTGCTCTACCTAATGGACCTACTTGCGGATTATAGTGTCAGTCTTTATGTAGAGTATGCCGTTGACACGCACTGACATTTTGCACGTTAATCCCACACTGTGTTTCTTTTATTGCATTTCGATAAGGTTTTAAGCTACAGTAGGCTATGCACTGTATGGATTTGACTGGTTATGCAATTATGGTGTAAGGGAATAGTTCATATATATGCTGATGTTTAACATGTTGTGTTTATTGATGATTATTGTCTGATTTATGATATGTTTTTTTCTGTCGTAGTTTCTACGTTGACTATTTGAATAAACATTGGTTAAACTCATCAGTCAGTCTTTAACCTTCTGCTCTTTGTGGGCACTATTAGGAACTTTGCATAATGACATGGCTGCCTGTCACTGTTGGAGCAATAGAACGCTCTTGTTGTGTGAGTGAAGGGATTTTGTGTATTTTTCAATGTATTGTACATTTTAAGTTTTTATTCATGGGTTTTTGATTATTATTTTGGAGCCAATGTTTTATACAATTGTGTCAATAAAGTAACTAACTACAGAGAACCCAAAAGAGAAGACGATACACATCACATCCTAGGTCTTTGGAAGGTCTTTGAAGAGAAACATTGCTTGGAGTTTCCCATTACAGTCAAACACTTGGTCTAAAAGGATAGTGCCAAAAAGAAGTCCTTGGGGTATTGTTTCCATTCTGGTCCTATGTATTCAAGTCATAAAGATGACATGAGAAATGACAACAAAATGCAATATCATCACAAAATATAAAGCACTATGTACACAGTTGAAAGTAAAAAAAAAAAAGTAAATAGGGGGGGGGGGGGACTTACAAACTATCTAAGGGCGGCTGTGGCTCAGGAGGTAGAGCAGGTTGTCCAATGATCTGTGGGTCGGCGGTTCGAATCCCAGCTCCTCCTGACTACATGTCGAAGTGTCTATGAATCGCCTTGCATAAATATGCTATATACGTTTACCATTTACCATTTAGAAGTGATTGTTTCCTCGCCTACTGAATGGTCGACCGTGGAGGTGGAAAAATGAACTAGAAACACAATTGCTTACAGAGCAGGTCTTTGCCTGGCTGGGTGGCCTACCCAGGGCTATGTCAGTCATTTGGAGGCCTCCCCTTGAGCAAGAGAAATGAGGGTAATGTTGTAACAAAGGCTTTCACTCAATTTCACCTCATATGGGCAACTGATTGCTTCAGTTACCCATTAACTAAGTCTGACATCTCAAACTCCATATTTGGGCGTGGATGATCTAGAGCTCCATATATGGAGCCGGCAGAGACATCTAGTGCTGACATCATGCTAATGTAAAACCCCATATATGGATATAGCCGACTCATTTGTGACATCAGTCACAAGCATCCAGCCAAGCACCATATAAAGGCTGGCCGTCACACCTTGAGCTACATTGTGCATCAACCACCGATACCAAGGCAACCATGGGGCTTACAAGCGATCCGAACTATCAGAAACTCGAACAATGGTACAATGCCAATGCCGGGAATCTCAACATGAGAGCCATGTTCGACGCGGACAAGGAAAGATTCAGCACGTTCAGCACGACCCTCGAGACGGGCGACGGAGACATCCTGGTGGACTACTCCAAGAATCTCATCAACGAGGAGGTCATGGCCATGCTGCTGGCGCTGGCCAAGTCCAGAGGCGTTGAGGAGGCCAGAGAGAGGATGTTCTCTGGAGACAAGATCAACTTCACGGAAGGCCGCGCCGTGCTCCACGTCGCCCTGCGCAATCGCTCGAACACGCCCATCCACGTCGACGGCAACAATGTCATGCCAAAGGTCAATATGGTGCTCGACCAGATGAAGGCCTTCTGTCACAGAGTACGCAGTGGAGACTGGAAGGGATTCACCGGAAAGGCCATCGCCGATGTGGTCAACATCGGCATCGGAGGCTCCGACCTAGGACCGCTGATGGTGACCGAGGCTCTGAAGTCTTACTCGGCAGGTGGACCTAATGTGTGGTTCGTGTCCAACATCGATGGCACTCACATGGCCAAGACCCTGGCCCGGCTCGACGCAGAGACCACGCTCTTCATCATCGCCTCCAAGACATTCACCACCCAAGAGACCATCACAAACGCAGAGTCTGCCAAGTGTTGGTTCCTCCAGGTGGCAAAGGACGAAGCTGAAGTTGCCAAGCACTTTGTAGCGCTGTCCACCAACGCACCCAAAGTGAAGGACTTTGGCATTGACACGGACAACATGTTCGAGTTCTGGGATTGGGTTGGAGGCCGATACTCGCTGTGGTCAGCTATTGGTCTCTCCATTGCGCTGCACGTAGGATTTGACAACTTTGAGCGTCTCCTTGCCGGCGCACACTGGATGGACAACCATTTCCGTAACACGCCTCTGGACCAGAACGTGCCCGTACTGCTGGCCATGCTGGGGGTCTGGTACGTCAACTTCTTCCAGGCCGAGACCCACGCCATGCTGCCCTACGACCAGTACATGCACCGCTTTGCGGCCTACTTCCAGCAGGCCGACATGGAGTCCAATGGAAAGCGTATCGGCAAAAATGGCTCGTGTGTCAAACACCACACTGGACCGATCGTCTGGGGGGAGCCGGGGACCAACGGGCAGCACGCTTTCTATCAGCTCATCCATCAAGGCACCAGACTGATTCCTGCCGACTTCCTGATCCCAGCCCAGTCACAGAACCCGATCAGGGACAACCTTCACCACAAGATCCTGGCGGCCAACTTTCTGGCCCAGACGGAAGCGCTGATGAAGGGGAAGACGCCAGACGAGGCCTGCAAAGAACTGCAGGCCAGTGGCCTGTCGGGACAGGCCTTGGAGAGCCTTCTGCCTCACAAGGTCTTCCAAGGGAACAAACCGAGCAACTCCCTTGTTTTCAAGAAGCTGACTCCCTTTATGCTTGGAGCTTTGGTCGCCATGTACGAGCACAAGATCTTTGTGCAGGGTGTGGTGTGGGACGTCAACAGTTATGACCAGTGGGGGGTCGAGCTGGGCAAGCAGCTGGCCAAGGAAATACAAGCGGAGCTCATAGACAACTCTGAGATCACCTCACACGATTGCTCCACAAACGGGCTCATCAATTTCCTAAAGAAAAACTTTGCCTAAATAATCTCCCCTCTGCCTTCAATTTGTAACAGATTCCCAATGGCGGGATAATTCCACGGTGTTGTCTCTTTCATTGGCTAAATTATTTCACTTTACCCCATGCCGACCATACCATAGTAGCCCTCACATGATCATGTCACTTTACCCCATGCCCACCATACCATAGTAGCCCTCACATCATGTCACTTTACCCCATGCCCACCATACCATAGTAGCCCTCACATGATCATGTCACTTTACCCCATGCCCACCATACCACATAGTAGCCCTCACATCATGTGTACTGTCAGGTACACATGATGTGATCTCTGGGGGGAGCCCAGAGATCTATCGGGAAGACCCTCCCCGATAGATCTCCCCCACAGTACCATGTTGCCTCTGTATGCTCTGAATAACACAGGAAACAATTAGTATCAATTAACAGCTAATTGGCAGTTCAATAAGTACAGTTAACAAGTTGCAGTTGGGTTATCAAAAAGTAAAATACAATACAAAAAGATGAATACTAATCTAGGGAAAGGGGCAAGCACAGCAAGGACTGAGCCTATAAAACAAAACAAAACATAACTGTTAGCTCCCACCATGTACCATCATCATACATCAAAACACATGATTAAAATGCATATTGTTTTACCTCAACAATTAAGGTCTAGTACATGGCAGGGACTATATAGAAGACATGGCAGGAGGCTCATGGAAGACATGGCAGGGGACTCATGGAAGACATGGCAGGGGACTCATGGAAGGAGCATGTAGCTGTAGGCTACACAAAGAGCCTGGTACACCAGCCTATACTGCAAGTACAAAATGAACAACCCAAATGAGTACAAAAATGAATAAAACCACAATATAAAGTCATATACAAACATTACTTTGAAAATGGTCGATCTACAAGCTCCCGCATAACGCTAAAGTCGTCTCTTCGGTGCTACTGAAAATTTCTGACAAGCCGAAATAATTTCGGCACTACAGCGCCGAAACTGCGGTAAAATAGGAGTATGAATCGGCCCTTAGTTGACGTAAATGTATTTTGCCTTGATGGCGTCGTAATGACTGATTTTACACTTGCTGAAAAATAGCAGATCTACAAGCTCTACAGCACGCAACCAAGTGTAAAATGAAATGCTGGATCTCTTGTCCACTAGTCCCTTCCTAGCATTTTAGTCTAGTTTGTATTTGTTGACGAAATTGTCAATATATTTAGTCTTACTTTTAGTCATCATAGGTTAGTTCAGTGAAAAAAGGTAGTCGACAAACATTTTTCGTCTTAGTTTTAGTCGACGAAAACAACACTGGTTAACTTATGTGTAAATGTACAGTAGGCCTACATGGAAAGTGGGGACCCAGAGGTCAGGCGGAGTGATGAATAATTACCTCGTTTAAACTTGAGAACATTAGAAAACGCATTAACGCCATTTGATACAAAAAAAATGTGTGTGGGGGCCCACGGTGATTGCTTTTCCACACACACACACACACACACACACACACACACACACACACACACACACACACACAGTAATAATCACAACTCAATTTCCTTGTGTTGACATTCATTTTAATACAAAACATAGAAAAGAAAAAGGTGTATGTGTGGGGGGTTCGTAAAAAAAATATGTATAACAGTTTCAAATAACATTTTTTTTTTCTTTTTTCTTTTTTTACTTATAATAATAATTAATTACTTATTACGCTTCATGAAGCCTTGAATTGATTCAATGTGATGACCGGTGGTAATGCACGCATTGTAAGTGTCTCATATTATCGGCTTCGAATCAAAAACAAAACAATCTCTATCAATTCAAGGTTCCATGGTGTGTGGAGACATTTCTACGCATATCCGTAGTCGGGTTGCGGGAGCAACTGCTCCACCAGAGTGCTCCTCCAGACTTCCCCTCTCCAGAGCAACATTAGTGACCCGAGGCCAGTGAGTCCATGCGTTTCCTCCATCTAACCACCTAAGCTGGCTCCTTTCCAGGCGAAGAAGCAGCGATTCTACTCCGAGTCTCTCTCGCGTGAATTAACTTCTCACCCTATCTCTAAGGGAGATGACGGCCACCCATTTCTTTGGGTGAACCACTTCTTTAAGACGAAGACTGTGTGTGCATGGGGGGTGGGGGGGGCTTGTGTCCGATGTAAGAATGTGGGGGGGGGGGCTCTATATCTAGAGTCCACTCACTCGTCCCCTCGGTCGACCGCGGAGGTTTTTATCCATGTCGGGGAGGTGGCTCTGTGTTCTCTTACTTGATTCGGCGGCGGTAATATTATTTATTTCTCTTATTTATTTCTTAGTCAAAGCACCGGCATGATTAGTTATTTTTTAGGGGGAAAACAGTTCTTAATTGACACAATATATATATATATATAAAAATAAAAATAAAGTATACGAGACGCAGGTACGATGTGTGGATGACATCAGACTTCGGTGCTCTATTGCAGTGGTTCCCAAAGTGGGGTCCGGGGACCCCCGGGGGTCCTTGAGGGAGTTCCAGGGGGTCCCCATGCTAAATGATAGTTAGGAACCAAATGGACCCTTATGGGGCTGTGACTCCGAGTGTACAAATGGAATCTCAGAGGTAAATTAACATTGATTTTACAATACAAATTGGGGGTCCCAGAGATAGAAATGCCATTAAATCCATAGCCTAATGCATATCAAACTGAGGGTTATTGAAATTAAACGGGTTGAGAATCACTGCTAGAGCCGGGGGTCCCTGGCATATCTCTTCAAATGGGGGTCCGCGGTGCTAATTAGTGTCAATTTGGGGGGTCCTTGACGTGAAAAAGTTTGGGGACCACCGCTCTAGGTGACCTCTGTGTGACCTGGATGACCTCTGTATGACCTCTGGGTGACCCCTAGGCCAGGGTGGGAGGGATCCTCCTCCACAGTCCTCCACACAGACAGTTCTTGATCCAGCGTTGTTCCCACTGCTTCATGGCGTTGCTTTTATTAGGAGATCTGAGCATGGTGACACAGCCACACCTATGTGCACACACGCACACACACACACACACACACACACACACGCACGCACGCACACGCACACGTACACACACACACACACAGTGAGACACTGATTCATGCCGATGAGACATTTTGGCCGATATCGATATCAGATATATAATTAGTTGCTGTTATGGCTGATAACCGATATTACCGATGTCGATATGATCTCATTCTGTATTGGAAAAATATAATAATTTTGTCCATTCTGAACAATACATGTAACAGGGTGTCTGCACTGCAGGCTTAGGCAAGTCAGATTTAACTTTAATATTGTGAGCTTGTAGATCTGTTCAAGCTGTTACTTTGGGCCTGTTCATCTGTAAAGAGATCGGACCGATGCATTAATCGGTCCGATTGATTCATCAAACCGATGCCTATAAATAAAAAAACTACTATAATCGGCCAAAACCGATGTGTTTGCCGATGAATCTCCCATTACTAGTTATGACATAATTTGGACAGAGGCAGAGATGGAGCGAGAGATGGACAGAGACACACAGAGAGAAGTTATTTTAGAGCGATTTGAGAGTGATTTTGAATTGCAGCCACCTTAGAATCATGTATAGCATAGCATGTATAGCTTCATATATATTTCGGGTGAAAAGAAGCAGCTTGGACTCCTCATGCATAGAAGGAGGGATGAGTTCAGTCCGCTTTATGTTTACTTTTGTATTGGAAATGATGTAATGGGTATTGTAATTTTGCTGTAAATATTATTAGAATGTATAACTCTTTGTATTTGATTGGGTGTTTTTTTAAACTATAGTGTCACTGCATTTTTTTGAAAAGTCTCCTGTGGACAAGTGGTGAAAACACACTGTAAACTATACATTGTACAATTGTGCAATGAGCAATGTAATTATGTCATGTCCATATCAAATACATAAACATAAACGCCAGGATCAAACACAACAAAGAGACAAAAGCAATGGAATGTGATCTTTTTTGGCACTTTTTCTTTCTTTGATCTTCTGTCTTTCTTTGATCTTATTTGACCGTTTTTTTATCAGTATCGTTATAATTATTATTAGCACGACCAGCCGAGTATGTTGAGTTACAGAGTTACGAAGACAATGAGCTCATAGCGTAGCCAGTAATGAATCAAAATACAATAACAAAACGGTTGACAGTGTTACGAAGCTTAGACAATGAGCTTATACTGTAGCGTAGCCGATAATACATCAAAATACAATAACAAAACAGTTGAAGTTTAATTTTGGGACACAAACGAACAACTGATGATGGAGTGATATTGGAATTTGGCTAAAGAGAGAGAGAGAGAGAGAGAGAGAGAGAGAGAGAGAGAGAGAGAGAGAGAGAGAGAACAGACAGGAAGGACAGACAGACAGACAGACAGACAGACAGACAGACAGACAGACAGACAGACAGACAGACAGACAGACAGACAGACAGACAGACAGACAGACAGACAGACAGACAGACAGACAGACAGACAGACAGACAGACAGACAGACAGACAGACAGACAGGCAGACGGGTACCTGGTACAGGACTTGCTGTCCTCAGTAGGACAGACGCCCATATGGAGACACCTCAGGTTGTCCATCCTCTGAGACCCTGGACTCCTGGAACACACACACACACACACACACACACACACACACACACACACACACACACACACACGTGTTCTTTATTTGAACCTGCACATTACGATTACATTTGTAAAGGGAGAACAAATATAACAGGGTTGACAGTTCATGGGAACCTAAGAATACACATGACTCCTTCTCCTCCACACACCTCACACACACACACACACACACACACACACACACACACACACACACACACACACACACACACACACACACACACACACACACACACACACACACACACACACACACACACACACACACACACACACACACACACACACACACACACAGAGAGCTCAGTATTTGGCAGGTTGTTGGGCTTTGCTCTGCGTCATGCCAGCTATTGTTAGGCCACTCGTGGTCAGTGGTGGAAAGTAACCAAGTACTTTTACTTAAGTACAATTTTGAGGTATTTGTACTTTACTTGAGTATTTCCAATTTCCAATCATTTTACTTCTGCTCCACTACATCTCGGGAGCCAAAATGTGTACTTTTACTTCACTACATTTATTTGAAAAATGTAGTTACTAGTTACTTTGGAGATTTAAATTTTTATTAGAAAACATACAGTAACCACTTCAACCCTATACATTTCGGCCATTTGAAAATAGCTGATCTATAAGCTCACAATGCGTCGCAACGCGACGCATTGTGAGCTTATAGATCTGCTATTTTCAATAGATTTTGTACACATTTTGAAGTTGTGAAATGGCATATTCTGCACAATGAGTACTTTTACTTTTAGTACTTTAAGTACATTTTGATGCAGATACTTTTGTACTTTTACTCAAGTACATTTTCAATTCCGTACTTCTACTTAACGAAGTAGTTCTAAATTGCAGTATTGGTACTTTTACTTAAGTGAAACAATTGAGTACTTTTTCCACGGCTGCTCGTGGTCAGTTTATGTACACGGCCCAGGATACCGGATATCACTATGGAAAGATAGGGTGAGAAGTTCAGTCACGCGAGAGAGACTCGTAGTAGAGCCGCTCCTCCTTCCCCTGGAAAGGAGCCAGCTGAGGTGGTTCAGGGACAGACCAAGGACGAAACACATCGACTCACTGGCCTTGGAACGTCTCGGGATCCCCCAGGAGGAAGTCACTAATGTTGCTCTGGAGAGGGAAGGAGCTGGAGCTCTACTGGTGGAGCTGTTGCCCCCCGCGACCCGACTACGGATAAGCGGTTGAAGATGGATGGATGGAGAATCTACCTCGATACCTCTGGACTCAGTAACATCCATTCTGAGGACAATACGGTATCGGTACGGACTCTAACATTCTGAGCAGGTGGCCTTCTAAAAATGGCTGCTATGCGGCGGCATTTAAAGATGAAAACTACAGTATGCAGTTATTTTTCAAAAGGGGGCCTAGTGTGAAGTGAACCATATACGATATTAGATGTGACAGAGAGGAAAAAAGAAAGGGGAAAAAAAGGAAACAAAAAAAACACAAAGGTCTCCACATTTGCAATCGTTTTTTTTTCCTCCAGTTTCCCAGTTCAACATGTTTCCTGAAGTGTCATCTTCACAAACCTTTTGTTCCTTCCTTGACTCGTCAAACTGCTGTTTCTACGTTCATTCCTGACAGATGGGGGGCACAGCCATTACTGGCGTGTAACCAATAAAGCTGATGAGCTACACCTGGCCTACAGAGGGCACTGCTCCATGAGATGAGTGCCCTGTAGGCCAGGTGTGTGTATTCCATGCCCTCCTCCTTCCCCCCCTCTGTGGATTCGTCTATAGTTCTATAGCACATTCCTGTGTTCTGCCGTTCCCCTACGAATAACGGGTGGAGGTCTCCCCTTCCATCCGGATGAAGGTAGGTCCTTCTAAGGGTCTCCGTTAACGGTGGACGTCTCGTTTCTAGGGCCGTAGGTCTCCTTTCCGCGGCGGAGGAGGAGGAGACGCCTGCCTCCCGCCGCCGGGCTCCTCCCCTCCGCCGCCGCTCACTGCCGCCGTCGTCATGGACGCCAGCTCCCAGCGGATGTCCCGCGGCAGGCCCGCCGTGTCCACGGCGCGGCCGCACGCGATCACCGCAACCTTGCACATGGTCTTCAGGCTGGGACTGAGGTCCAGGATGTAGAGGTCGTCGGGCGTGTGCCGGTGCTCGCCGAACAGCACCATGCGCTCGCCGACCATGCAGCAGCACATGCGCGACATGCTGCACGGCCCCTCGCCGCGCGGCTCCATCCGGCGCCAGCGGCACGTCGCCGGGCTGAAGCGCCACAGGTCGTTGAAGCTGCGGTCCAGGTTGGGGTTGTAGCCGCCGAAGATGTAGAGCTCGCCGTTGTGCGCGAACGCCGAGTGGCCCCGCCGGCCCTCCGGGAGGAGGAGGGGGGGCCGCCCGCCCCCACCAACCCCCCGCTGGGGGGCGCCGGGGGGCGTGGCTGTCGTCCAGCAGCGCGTCTCCGTGTCGAACACGCGCACCGCGTCGTAGATGACCTCGTCGCGGTCGCCGCGCCCGCCGAACACGAACATCTTGGTGCCGATGACGGTGGCCGAGTGGCACGAGGACACGGGCTGCGTCCCGTCGTCGAGGGGCACCCCTCCCCCTCCGGTGGTGACCAGCGACCACGTCATGGTGACCGTGTCCAGCACGTAGATGTCGTTGGTGCGCCGCGTGAGCTCGTAGCCGCCGTAGATGTACATGGCGCGGCCGAGCGCCACCGCCGAGTGGATGCAGCGCGCCTCGGGCACGGCGCCGAGGGCGCGCGGCTTGGACCAGCGGCCCGTGTCGGCGCTGAAGGCGTGCAGGGCCACGCACTTCTCGCCGCGGATGGTGATGCCGTTGTCCGCCTCCTCGATCTCGAAGTTCATGATGCCGCCCCACACGTAGATGTCGGCGTCGCCGATCAGCACCGCCGTGTGGCCCACGCGCATGGAGGGCACCTCCTGCGGTGGCGAGGGGGAATGGCCCCCGCCGTCGTCCTCCGGGGGCAGCAGCGTGCTCCAGCGCAGCGACACCGTGTTGAAGACGTGCACGTCGATGTGTCCCAGGTGGCCGCCGCCGCCGGCGTTGTGGTGGTTCTCGCGGTAGCGGAGGCCTCCGAAGGAGAAGACGCGGTGTCCCACGGCCACCGCCGCGTGAAACGACGTCTTGGGCCCTCCTTTCAGGTGAGCCGTCCAGCGCAGCATTGGTGGGTCTCTGTCGGCGGAGGGAGAAGATTTCCAACTGCCGTCAGTCGGAGAGGTTTAGCGAATGCTAACATCCGCCCGCGGGAGGGGGCGCTTATATGTCGCCGCAAATGGCCCACGGAAAGGGCACGCGAACCTCGGCCAATCCGCGAAGCCGATGGGCTGCGGTTAAAAGGATGTCATACGGCTTTGTCACACACATTGATGTATGCGAGAATCGGGACTCATTTGTAGTTGATCTGACCCCCCAATCCAACCATTGATGCTGAGTGCCAAGCAGGGACTGACCCCCCCAATCCAACCCTTGATGCTGAGTGCCAAGCAGGGACTGACCCCCCCCACACACACACATTGTTCAGGGTCCATTTAATCAATACATAACACAATACCCTCTCTCGCTGTGTGTCTCTCTCTCTCTCTCTCCCTCCCTCCCTCCCCTCCCTCCCTCTCCCTCTCCCTCTCCCTCTCCCTCTAATCTGCAAAGCCCGGTGGCTTGGGTTGGCCAATCAGCGAAGTTCATCTCCCTCAAATCTTGTGCCTCAAATCTTTGAATATATATTAATACAGAGTAATAACTCAAATCTTTGCTTCTGGGGGAGTCCCTGGGACAATATATTTTCAGACGGGGGGGGGGGGGGGGGGGGGGCGGTCAATTATATATCGTTTTTGGGGTCCTTGACATCACTGATACAGAAACAAGGTTTTTTCAGAAAACTGTCAAGATTTTGAAGATATATATTTTTTTTTCCAACGTCAGGCGCTAAATGGGTTAACCCATTTTGGGCGGGAACCCCTTTTGGTGTTAGCATTATGTTATGCTTTAGCTATTGAAAAATAGCAGATCTACAAGCTCATAACGCGGCACCAAGTGCCGCGCTACGAGCTTGTAGGTCCGCTATTTTTGAAAAATCTAAGAAAACTGTCAGGATTTAAAGAAGACATTTTTAGAATCTGTTCTCAGGTTGAAGGACAGTTGAAGAAGTTGAGCTGCAAGTTTGTGTTTGTTTGTTTACTTACCTGGAGAACACCTCCACCTGCTGGCTGTTGTTGGTGGTGCCGGCGGGCAGGGAGTAGGGCTTCCCGAACTGCAGGCGCAGCGGGTGCTTCCCCTGGAGCTTGACGATCACGCCGTCGTTGACCGGCAGCCAGTCCAGGCTGGGGACCAGCAGCTGGCTGGGCAGAAGGCAGCACTCGTCTATCAGGGACTCGTCTGGCTCCTGAGGGTGGCCCTCGTCACGAGCTGCACGCACGCACGCAGTCACACACACACACACACACACACACACGCACACGTTTTTGTATTATGTCATTCCACAATCATGCATGACATCATCAGTTTGTGTTGCGTTGAGTGACATCAGAACCACAGCTGTGTCAGACGTCGGTCACATCTAGAGAGTCGGACAGGAAGCTAGAGTCTGGACTGAGCAGAGAGAGAGAGAGAGAGAGAGAGAGAGAGAGAGAGAGAGAGAGAGAGAGAGGGGGAGAGGGGGAGAGAGAGAGAGAGAGACAGAGAGACAGAGAAAGCGAAGAGACAGTCAAAGAAAGGCAATAGGAGAAGATTCAGAGAGAGATGCTGAAGTGGTCGGTGCCTCTGAAAGGAGGGCTGTAGGGTCAACTTTGACGATGGCGAGGGCCAATATATTTTCACACTCACTTCAGAGGGGCCACAGCACATATTACTGTTGTAGCAAAACAATAGCCGATCTACAAGATCAAAACGCTGCATTTTGAGCTTGTAGATCAACTATTCTTTGCTATATTTGAATTGAAAACCTGAATAATGTTTTGCTATTTTTGAATTGGAATCCTGAAAAGTAACCTTTTTATTGAATTTCAAATGCATTTAGTTATAGTCATGTTAACCTTATGAACTGTTAACATAACTAGTACATTGGACGCAAAAAGACATTTTAATACTAGTCATTAAGTACTATCAACACGGTGACGTTGTGCTGGACGGCGTTGCCCCCCCCCCCCCTGGCGACGAGGGGAGAGGAGACGAGGAGGAGAATGTTCCCTCCATGCGGAACGGACACACAGCTGTACTGACGGGACACATCATCTATACACCTGGGGAGGGATGGTGAACTGTGAGACAAAATGCGACGGCGACAACTGGATTGCCATCACCGGGAACCTCGGACAACCTGCTTTATGGGTCTGACGGCGACACCCACAGATGGTTCATCAAGCTGGGGCATTCACTTCTAGTCATTTTTACTAGTCGACTAGTTGTTTAACTTTTTTTTTTTGGAAATAAATATTTGGGGGGGGGGGGGGGGGAAACTTAATTTTCTTATTATCAACTAGTCAACTAGTACCAACAAGGTCAACTAGTGGATTTACTATTTACTAGTTGCTTAATGCCCTAGTTCAAGCCAAACATTTTCACGATTTTTCAAAAATAGCAGAACTGTAGGCCTACAAGCTTGTCACTTAGTAGATCTGCTATTTTTCAATAGCTGAGACTACTTCATGGCCTTGACAGCCCATTCATCCAAACATAAAAGTCCTGTGTGATTGCATTAAACAATGTTAAACTCACCAACATTTCAGCTGTATGAAAAGCTTGAATTATCCTCTTTCTATCTGCAACGTTTTTGTTTCATAAAGATCCACCATAGAAACGATATGAGCTACTTTATGTGAAGAAATGCCCTGCACAACAAGTGTCAGAGTTTGGAAGTGCTTGTTTTAATGTTTTCAACAACACAACATTTTGCTGCCTCCTGCATTATGTGACATTTAGAAACAGGTGGTTCGCAGGACGGTTGAGTGATTTCCAACGAGCGCTTCCTAACTCCAACACTCCAAGCTGCTCAATGTTTTGACACTCAGTCTAGATGAGGGGGGCGTGTCCTGATGGGAAAATCATGCATGTGCATACTCCCCCCATAATCTTCTCTTATGGAGATCCCTGGCATGCATTTTAAAATGGGGGTCCGCGGGATAATTAGTGTCAATTTGGGGGTCCTTGACATGAAAAAGTTTGGGAACCACTGTGTTATAGAGCGGAGCGGTCTGTTATCAAGAAAATAACAGACCACTGAATTGACCTATAGCTAAGCCCCTCCCCAAACTGCTATGGTCCAATCACAGCTAACCATAACAATAGTTTTCCTATTATGATAAAACATTGTTTTAAAAATGAAATGCCACGCACATAGTTTTCCAGTGCATACGGCAGACCTTGTTGTTGGACTTGGAAGGTCTGGTTCCAAAAATGAACCAGTATTTAATGTGTAAAATCCATGATATTTACATTGGAATGAATGAGCCCGGCTGGAAAATGTGGAAAATGTGTCTAAAGGTCTGGATTTTCGGTGGTGAGGTGACCACCGCTCCGGTGGTGAGGTGACCACCGGAGCTGAAATAACGTTGAGCGGTGGTGAGTAAAAACAGAGAGAAGGGCTGGGCGGTGGTTTGCTCTTCACGTCATGTTGTAGTTCGGTGGTCACCTCACCACCGAAAATCCAGACTATGTATGAGCCTTTAGTGGGAGAGGCCAGGTCTTAAGGCTCATTCCATTCATAGTCTGGATTGTCGGTGGTGAGGTGACCACCGAACTACAACATGACGTCACGAGCCGCGGTGAAGAGCAAACTACCGCCACCGCCCCCCCAGCCTTTCTCTCTGTTTTTTACCCCCCACCGCTCAACGTTATTTCAGCTCCGGTGGTCACCTCACCACCGGAGCGGTGGTCACCTCACCACCGGAGCGGTGGTCACCCCACCACCGGAGCGGTGGTCACCCACCTCACCACCGAAAATCCAGACTATGAATGAGCCTTTACGCTATAGGTGAATTCAGTGATTGTTGTTATTGGCAGCAAATTTCTATTTTAGTTTTAGTCATAGTCTCTTGAATAGTTTTCACTTAGTTGTAGTCACATTTTAGTCACCTGGAATGTTCTAGTGTTTAGTCTAGTGTTAGTCGACTAAATGTCATACGATTTTAGTCGACTAAATCAACTGTAGATTTAGTCGACTAAAATGTGTTTTGACAGGCCTTGATGTCATTGTAATGACATATTTACTTTGGTTGCATGATGAAAATAGCAGATATACAATCTCACAACGTGTCGCAGCGCGTAAAACTGGATCTCTTGTCCACTAGTCCCTTTCTAACATTTTAGTCTAGTTTTTATTTGTTGACGAAATTGTCAGTATATTTAGTCTTAGTTTTAGTCATCATAGATTCGTTTTTATTTCGTTTTAGTCAGTGAAAAAAGGTAGTCGACGAACATTTTTCGTCTTAGTTTCAGTCGACGAAAACAACACTGCGATTGACCAACCAAGAATCGCGCATGCATTCAACCAGCAAGCGCCACGTTACTAAATGACTTACAACAGAGCCATAGCTTGGTCAGCAGGCGGAACAGCAGACTCATGCTGTCCTGACTGTCACTGGTGGCGGTGTAGATGGGCAGACAGCCGGGCTTCAGCAGGCCCCAGATCCTGATCATCACCATCATCTCTCGCAGCATGCCCAGCGACGAGCCGTCGCGCAGGAACCCGAAGCCCGGGCGCACGATGGAACCCTGTGCACACACGCACGCACACACACACTTCATATTTGCGTTTACATTTAACAAGACCAGTGGCGTGCACAGACATTTAGAGGGGCAGGTGCTCAAGTGAAAAAAAAGGGCACCTTGTGCAGCGCATTTTGGGGCGGGAACCCATTTTGGTGCTTTATGTTATTGAAAAATAGCAGATCTACAAGCTCATAGCGCGCCACCGAGTGGCGCGCTACGAGCTTGTAGGTCTGCTATATTTTTTTTGTCGAAGAACCACTGAAATAGAAACATAGCTTTTTCAGAAAAGTGTCAGGATGTAGAAGAACATTTTTAGAATCTGATCTCAGGTCAGAATGGGTTAACAAGATATTCTTGAACACGAACAAGAGTAGAAGCACAGAATTGAACCAATGTTCTGATCATCTCTGTCCTCGTGGGCATTCCTGTCATTTTGCAGGTTAATCACAACCGGAGGTCGTCATCGCCAGGTTGACATTTTTTGCATGACATACTTTTTTTTTTTGTCACAGACTTACAAAATGAGTGGACACTAATAATTAGGGACGGAGCTCGTTCATTTTCTTATTGATAACGAGCACCTTATCGATCAGGCTTGTCGAGCCGGGTTCTTAGCGTGCCCACTATCGAACATTTTCTATTATTATAAAGAAACATTATAAAGAAATGCATTCTGAACAAAACCAGCATCTTTTACTAGGGCCTTCAAATACATAACTGATCTAATAGACGGAAGTCACTTGACCTTTATACCAATAAAATAATATTAACCCATTTTGGACTGAGGTCGATTAAAAAAATTGTCTTCTAAATCCTAAAATTTTTCTGAAAAAAAAAGCACGTTTCTATGTCAGTTGCTCGACCTTTTTCATGTCAAGGACCCCCAGCATTACCTCTATTGGGCCACGGACCCCCACCTCCAAATATGTAGTTCCAGGGACCCCCCCAGAAGCCAATATTTTAGTTAAAAATGTTCGCTCTGAAATTTATATTCAAAGATTTGCGCCACATTTTCACGACTTTTCAAAAATAGCAGACCTACAAGCTCGTAGCGCGCCACCGAGTGCCGCACTTACGAGCTTGTAGGTCTGCTATTTTTCAATAGCTAAAGTAGAACAGAATGCTTAAAACACCAAAAGGGGTTCCCTGGACAGCGCTGGTTGGCAGGTATCAATACACTTTTAGTTTTAGACCGACATGTTTGTGCCAGCATGGACGATTAGATTTCTTTCTTGATCGCCTCTCGTCTTGATTGTTTAAACATGACGTCACGTCATGGGAAGCTAAGCTCGATAACAGTCTTGATATAATAAGCCCAAAGCTTATTGATAACGGGTACTCAATAAGCTTGTTATCGGATTTTTTTCGGCTATCGGTTATCGAGCTCCATCCCTAATACCAGAAACACATACATAGAGATAGCCCTGAATAACAGGTCTGTAACTCTGAGAGTGTTCAAATGGAACCATTTGAACACTCTCAGAGTTATAGGGGTCCTTGCAAATAAAACATTTGAGAACCACTAGTACTAGGAGGACTTGATATTGTTTTATGATCAAAATGAGAACATTATAAAACAGAAAATCAAAGATTTGCCACGAACAAGATCAAGTCTTTGCCTACGGACACATTTGGTCCGTGTACGGACATGTTGGTGACCCCTGATTAGTATCGGCATCTGCCCTTATTTGTCATATCGGGTCATCTCAGCATCGGCGAATATGCCGGTCTAACCACCGATCCGGGGTAAGGGGTTGACACTATGGCAGGCAAATAAAGTGTTGGGGCATGTGGAGTTTGCTTTGGAGTTGCCCAAACTGCAAGTGCACCATATGAGTGAGGAGTCTGCTATAAACACAACACGAGATATATAGCTAGATAGCTATAAACACAACACCAGATATATAGCTAGATAGCTATAAACACAACACGAGATATATAGCTAGATAGCTATAAACACAACACCAGATATATAGCTAGATAGCTATAAACACAACACCAGATATATAGCTAGATAGCTATAAACACAACACCAGATATATAGCTAGATAGCTATAAAAACAACACCAGATATATAGCTAGATAGCTATAAAAACAACACCAGATATATAGCAGGGCTGCCATATTTCAGAAAATGTCAAGAGTGAGACTCTAGTGTCTTAATGTGTCCGACGCCGTCCGAAGGGCGGCGGCGGAAAAAATTGGCTTTTTTTAATGTCGATTTGGCCCGTTTTAACGTTGATATTTAACCTTAACACTGATGTCTTCACCTCCATGCCAGCTGCTCTCCCTGCACTGACAGCCTCCTCATGCTTATAGAAATGAAAAAGATATCTATCTATCTATCTATCTATCTATGCTCCTCAGACCCAGCCAGCCAGCCAGCAAGCCACACACATAGTGCTCAGACCCAGCCAGGCAGCAAGCCACACACATAGCTCCGTAAGGGAGTGGTTGCACCACTCAAAAAACTGAAGAGGCTACTGGAGATTGGAGAACCTGATTTGGACATGATCTGATGCAGGACAATGGCTACGTTTACATGAGCAGTTAAATCCCCTTTTCATTCCGAATAGAAGTTAAATCGTATTAAACGTTGTTATGTAAACACCTACAAAAACTTACATCCGAATGAAAACGCTCGATGCGATCTAAAAACCATTCCGATGTCACTGGCCGGATTACTCCGATGTTCAATGCGATTGAAAGAAAATTGGACTCATGTATACACTGCTTCGGATGTAAATTAATTCTGGTCTTTCTGAGCATGCTCATTTCCATTGCGCTCCAACTCCAAGGCGCTCATAAGCCTCATATCCAAGGCGCGCTGAGGAGTTTGCACATAGAGCGCGTTATTTCGTGCATTTGTGTGTGTGTGTGTGTGTGTGTGTGTGTGTGTGTGTGTGTGTGTGTGTGTGTTCAACGGTCTCTCTCTCACACTCTCTCTCTCTCTCTCTCTCTCTCTCTCTCTCTCTCTCTCTCTCTCTCAAAAACAACGAGCGACCCGATACAATAATAATCAGTGTGTTGCGTGCCCTGGCCGTGCTGTAGATAATAAAGTAGGCTACACATAAAAACGAGATGATCACCTTCCCAGCGGAGAAGGGGAGCCGCAGCAGGTGGGGAAAAAAAGACGGTAAACATAGTATGTCCGTCCTTATCCAAGCAGCAGCCTCAAAACTACTGCGGAATGAAATGATGGGATTTCAAAGTGTCGTCTTTCGTCTGAAAGTCACAATGAATGAACTGCCTATATTTTATGTGTCCAACAGATGGCGTAGTTTCACGTGAATTAACATGTATCATGTCTTCTATCACTTCTCCATATAAACACTCATTCGGAATGACCATTTCCCATGTAAACTCGTGGCAAAAAACATTACATCGGATGTATTTTATTCTGAAGCACCCCATAATCTCAGTGGAAATTGGGGAATATGTCAGAAAACTGGAATGTGGGAAAATTCCTTATTTTTTACATTTTCTTAGTTCAAACACATCTGTGGGCTCTCTCTCTCTATGAACAGAAACAAGTCGCGATGCAGCCCCTCCCCCTTCACTTCACTTCTCACACACACACACACACACACACACACACACACACACACACACGACTTTGTCCCTATAATGTGCACGGGCTATGGCACCGTTCCACTTCCTCATATCACGCAAGTATAGAAGAGAGATAGTCACAGGTCACTTACTCACTTGTTGTAACTTGTGGGGGCTATATTGTCTTCCATGAAAAATATTTCGAAGCTATGTTAAACTCTGCATGGCTCATTTCCATGCGTCAAACAGTCAGGGACCCTGCTGAAGATTTGGTCCACTGTTTACCCTCCTGCATCAGCGCTGCATGCAGATCGGCTATTTTACCGTTTGTGAGGAGCGTGCGTTATTACGCGGCGGAGCCGCAGAGAAAATTGTTATTTATCATTATAATGCGTGTGAAATGGCATGTGTGGCGTGGTGCGTGGTAAAGTGTTAAATTGCGTGACTGTCACACTCAAAGGGTGAGACATGGCAGCTCTGTATATAGCTAGATAGCTACAAGTAAGACGCGCAAACGCGTGAAGCGAACGCAGCTCGTGTGTGTGTGGTTGTGTGTGTGTGTGTGTGTGTGTGCTACAGCTGCGCCCTGTGTGTGTGTGTGTGTGTGTGTGTGTGTGCTACAGCTGCGCCCTCTGGTGGCGGGCCGGTGGTGTAACAGCGTGACACACACACAAGCGTGACACACAGACATTCAGCCCTTGCTGTCATAGTAAGTGGCTCACTGCGTTCGCAATAAACACAACACCAGATATATAGCTAGATAGCTATAAACACAACACCAGATATATAGCTAGATAGCTATAAACACAACACCAGATATATAGCTAGATAGCTATAAACACAACACCAGATATATAGCTATAAACACAACACCAGATATATAGCTAGATAGCTATAAATACAACACGAGATCACAACACTGGTATGGGTATCAGTGTTGTTTTTTGTCGACTAAAACTAAGACGAAAAATGTTCGTCGACTACCTTTTTTCACTGACGAAAACTAAATGGAAACTGCTATGATGACTAAAACTAAGACTAAATGTATTGACAATTTGTACATCCAGTACAAGTAATTGTACACTTGGTTGCATGCTGAAAATAGCAGATCTACAAGCACACAACGTGTTGTGAGCTTATAGATTGGCTATTTTCAGCAAGCGTAAAATCAGTCATTACGACGGCATCAAGGCCCGCCAAAATAAAATTCAGTTGGTAAAACTAGACCAACACTAAAACATTCCAGGGGAGTAAAATGTGACTAAAACTAAATTAAAACTATTCAAGGGACTATGACTAAAACTAAAATCTAAATTTGCTGCAAAGAATGCGGCACAGACTCAAGCTATGAGTCATCACACGACTACTTCCATTGACAGAGTCACAGCTGTCAAAGTTTTGTAGTTTTTAAATCAGGATTGTGGCTGCAGTACCGCATTTATCCACTAGATCAGGGGTCCCCAAACTTATTCCTGTGAGGGCCACATAACTTTTCCCTTCTCTGATGGGGGCCGGGGTCAGTTTGTAACAGAAAAGTGTGACGATCGCAGGGGGTGCCTAAACGTAAACATTAATTTTTTTCCAGAAATCCACACATAACCAAATATTAATAACCAGTGCACATACTGTACATGCAGCACTACAGGGCTGCATAGTGCATGTACTGTACATGCAGCAGTGCCAGGGTTTCCTGTACAATGTTGTTGGCATGGCGCTGCGCCATGCTTGAAATAAATCGCGCCATGCCAAGCTGTTTTTTCTTTTTTGAGGGGCCTAGTGAATCATGGAGTGTGTGTGATATGAAATGTCCAGTACCTCCCCAAGTGCCACCCCAGTGTCTGCCCTGCAGTGTCTGCCCAGTGTCTGCAAAGTGCCTCCCCAGTGTCCCCCTGAGTGCCTCCCCAATGTCTCCCAGTGCCTCCCCAGTGTCTCCCCAGTGTCCCCCCGAGTGCCTCCCCAGTGTCTCCCCAGTGCCTCCCCAGTGTCTCCCCAGTGTCTCCCCAGTGCCTCCCCAGTGTCCCCCTGAGTGCCTCCCCAATGTCTCCCAGTGCCTCCCCAGTGTCTCCCCAGTGTCCCCCCGAGTGCCTCCCCAGTGTCTCCCCAGTGCCTCCCCAGTGTCCCCCCAGTGTCCCCCCAGTGCCTCCCCAGTGTCTCCCAGTGTCCCCCTGAGTGTCTCCCTAGTGCCTCCCCAATGTCCCCCCATTGCCTCCCCAGTGACTCCCCAGTGCCTCCCCAGTGTCTCCCCAGTGCCTCCCCAGTGTCTCCCCAGTGCCTCCCAGTGTCCCCCTGAGTGCCTCCCCAGTGCCTCCCTGAGTGCCTCCCCAGTGTCTACCCAGTGCCTCCCCAGTGCCTCCCAGTGTCCCCCTGAGTGTCTCCCCAGTGCCTCCCCAGTGGCTCCCAGTGTCCCCCTGAGTGCCTCCCCAGTGTCCCCAGTGTCTCCCCAGTGCCTCCCCAGTGTCCCCCCAGTGTCTCCCCAGTGCCTCCCAGTGTCCCCCTGAGTGTCTCCCCAGTGTCTCCCCAGTGTCCCCCCAGTGCCTCCCCAGTGTCTCCAATAGCAATACAAGAGCAATAATACAAATTAAACTTAATTTATAAATCTAATTGTTTGCTCTCATCCAGTGCTAATAAAAAATTTAAATAAAATCCTATATTGTGGCTATAAAAATAAAAATAAATAAAATAAAACATTTTTTTTGCTTGAGGCAGGCGGGCCACATAAAATGACATGGCGGGCCGTATACAGCCCGTGGGCCGTAGTTTGGGGACCCCTGCACTAGATGGTGGCATGTCATCGGTTAACTGTGCTTGTTGTACCCACAGACATATGTCTCCCCTGATTGGGCAGCAAGCAGGTAGACAGAGGTCTCACCTGATTAGCAGACAGACCGAGGACTCACCTGATTGGGCAGGTTGGCCAGCAGGTACAGGACAAAGTCTCCCACCCATTGGATGAGCTGCTGGAGAGACTGGAGAGGAGGGCCGTCCAACACGAACTCCTCTGTCTTCAGGTTGATCATCACCTTATCAATATCTGATCACACATCACCTTATCAATATAGATCTGATAACACACAGTGTTGTGTCCGTCGACTAAAACTATGACGAAAAATGTTTGTCGACTACCTTTTTTCACTGACAAAAACTACATAAAAACTAAATAAAAACTAAGCCATGACAAAAACTATGACTAAAATAAATGAAAATTTCGTCGACAAATAAAAACAAGGCTCAGGGCTCAAGAATCGCCGAAATGCATTTTAGTCGACTGTTGTCGACTAAAACTAGACTAACAGTAAAACATTCCAGGTGACTAAAATGTGACTGAAACTAAATAAAAACTATTGAAGAGACTATTTGCTACCAAAAAACAACACTGAACACCTTCAATCAATATTGAACGAATTAATGTTCTGTGCACAGACCTCACTCAGGCGGTCTCAGTGCACGTGTGTGTGTGTGTGTGTGCGCGCGTGTGTGTGTGTGTTAAAATAGCAGATCCCACTCGGTGGCGCGCTACGAGCTTGTAGGTCTGCTATTTTGGAAAAGTCGTGAAAATGTGCTGCAAATCTTTGAATATATATTTCAGAGGGAGTCTCTGGAACAACATATTTTCAGATGGGGGTCCGTGGCCCAATAGAGATAATTCTGGGGGTCCTTGACATGAAAAAGGTTGAGCACCACTGCCACATAGAAACATAGGGTTTTTCAGAAAACTATTAGGATTTAGAAGCCTTTTTTTTAACCCATTCTGAACGGGAACCCCTTTTGGTGTTTTAACGAAGAATTAGGTTATACTTTAGCTATTGAAAAATAGCAGATCTACAAGCTCATAGCGCGCCACTCTGTAGGTCTGCTTTTTTTTTTTTTTATCGCGAAAATGCGGCAACAAATCTTTGAATATATATATATTCTTTCAGAGCGAACTTCTTTTTTTTTTAAATCAGTCCAAAATGGGTATCACCTGTGTCAGAGTTCTTGGCACAGATCTCGCTCAGGCGGTCTCCGGGGCTCTTGTCGGGCGTGTTGAGCACGTGGGGGCGGAGCAGAGACTTGAGGGTGGAGCTTATGGCGATGAGGAGGAGCTTGGCGTGGAAGTCACAGGCCCGTGCGGCCGTCGCCGGGGACAGCTTGCACAGCGACGCTTTCACCGCCACGATTCGCGTGGAGAGGACCTGGCGGACGCACACGCACGCACACACACACACGCACACACACACATCATCAATGTCACTTCAGTTTAAAGGTATATTCAGTGATATCACTCAAAAAACCTTAGGTTTCGTTTTGCCTTGGGACCCAAAGCCTTTCATCCAATCAGGATAGAGAGCCAAAAACTAAACCTACGGTTTTTTGACCACCAGGGGTTAACTGGGGACAGGGAGGAACTCCTTATATGGTCAGCACACTCTATAGTATAGAGGATTATCACAACAAAACAAAAAAATAAGTGACATTTGAATTAAGTGAAATCACTGAATATACCTTTAACCACTTAGACCAGAGGTGGTGCAACTTTGACGATGGAGAGAGCCACTATTATTTCCACACTCGCTCTATTGGGCCATACTGTATGCTGTATCACTGTCGTAGCAAAGATAGCCGATCTACAAGCTCAAAACGCGCCGCGGTGCGTTTTGAGCTTGTAGATCGGCTATTTTTGGCTATATTCAAATTGAAATCTCGATTTAGTTTTTTTTGCTATTTTTTTTATTGGAATCCTGAACATTTACATTTTTATGTCATTTCAAATGCCTTTAACTCCTTAATTATATTTGTGTTGAGCAATGAGCTACTCATTTAGACTGAAGTAATTAAAGCGGGTCATGTTGTGGAATTGTAACAGCTGAAACCAATATTATATCAGTATTCTGACATTAACCTGAGGGCCACATTAGGTGAAGGTGAAGGTGGCCCACCCCTGACTTAGACCCTCTCTAAGACATGGGGTTCACAACCTTTCTATTACCACGGACCGGCTGGCCATCTAGTGTTCTTTTTTCCCCCGGATTTTCAGGTTTTTCGGGTTTTCAGGCCCAATATGTTTCGGGCCGGGGCTGAGCCACGGACGGCCCAGACCCAGTTTGGGTACCCAGTAGGGCCGGGCGGGCACACATGCCTAAAATTGAGTGCTCGTTTGACCGTAATAACAATTCAATATAGGTATGTTTTTTCCCCCCACTCACTCAATTCGTAAATTAACGTTCACATTTTTGGCTCATGGACTAAGAGCAGAACACGTTCAAACCCTGGTGGTGGAAAAGTGCGTGTCTGCCTGGTCGCCCATGTAGCCTTCTCCACCAGATTATGGACCATAGCAGTAGATATATACGGTTGTATAGACGGTTCTATGGGTATAGTACCTGCTGTAAGGCCTGGCTCTGCCTCATGTACTCCTCGTGGAGGGTTCTAGATAGGTTCTAACCTGCTGTAAGGCCTGGTTCTGCCTCATGTACTCCTCGTGGAGGGTTCTATATAGGTTCTAACCTGCTGTAAGGCCTGGCTCTGCCTCATGTACTCCTCGTGGAGGGTTCTATATAGGTTCTAACCTGCTGTAAGGCCTGGCTCTGCCTCATGTACTCCTCGTGGAGGGTTCTATATAGGTTCTAACCTGCTGTAAGGCCTGGCTCTGCCTCATGTACTCCTCGTGGAGGGTTCTATATAGGTTCTTAACCTGCTGTAAGGCCTGGCTCTGCCTCATGTACTCCTCGTGGAGGGTTCTATATAGGTTCTAACCTGCTGTAAGGCCTGGTTCTGCCTCATGTACTCCTCGTGCAGCTTCTCCACCAGGTTGTGCACCATGGCGGGCTGGACGTGCAGAAGGACGTCCCACCAGTCGTAGCCCGTCACCATGCAGTACTCCAGCAGGAACAGCAGGTGGCGCAGCGTGGTGTTCATGTCCAGCATCTGGCCCATGGAGGGCGACACTCGCAGCATGTGCAGCTGTGGAGGGACAGATAGAGGGCGCTAGTGAGACTGTGTGTGGAGAGACGACAGGAGGGACAGATAGAGGGCGCTAGTGAGACTGTGTGTGGAGAGACGACAGGAGGGACAGATAGAGGGCGCTAGTGAGACTGTGTGTGGAGAGACGACAGGAGGGACAGATAGAGGGCGCTAGTGAGACTGTGTGTGGAGAGACGACACTGGAAAAAACACTGGCGGCTTTGGAAGAATGAATGAATTAAAGTAGCTATAAGTAGGGGTGCACCGATACCGATACTGATTATCTAGCCGATAGCCGATAGTCACCGATGCCGATGTTTGTGTACCGTATTTTTCCAAATGGTAGCCCGGGCTGTTAATATGCAAAATCGATTTGGAACCCCGTCTTTTTTCTTTTTTTTTTAAGATATTTTTTTGCGGCTTACGCCTTTATTGATTTTTTAAGGGATAGAAAGTAGGCTGACAGGAAACGGGAGAGAGATGGGGGGATGACATGCGGTAAAGGCCGTGTCGGGTCCGGGAGTCGAACCCGCGGCACACCGCGACTGGATTACCAGTCCGGTGCCCAGACCGTTACGCTACGGCCTGGGCCGGAACCCCGTCTTTTATAAGGAACTAGGCTGCTATTTTGCAGTAGGCGGTTATTTATTTTTGCACCGGGTCTGCACCGGGCCATTATTTTGTTACAGTTCCTGTCGAGCATGTTTTGTTTTAGTGCAAACTTAAAAGGTATGATTAAACATACATAGCAGGCAAAGTCTTTTGTCTTTTTGATTCCAATATTGAGAATAGGGGAGCTTATAGGCAGTTACTGCTGCTTAATTGATTTGACCCAGATTCGTGCAAACAGACTGGTAGCACAGCTGTGTAAAATTCTAATATTATATAGACAGACAGACAGACAACCAGACAGCCAACCAGACAGAGACAGACAGACAGACAGACCTTGCCATGCGTGTCCACTCCAGCCAGGGCCAGAGAGGTCCAGCTGAACTGCAGGGCCTTGAAGTGGACCGACGGGCCGGACGTCCGCTGGCGCTTGACGGACGACTCGTCGCCCGGGCGGCCCCCGGCCCCGCCCACAGAGGAGGCGGAGCCGTAGAACACGCCCATGGTGTGGAGAGAGAGGCGGTGGAGGATCTGAATGCTGCCGTCGTGGAACGACAGAGCGAGCCCTGCAGAGACATGAGAGAGAGAGAGAGAGAGGGGGAGAGAGAGAGAGGGCGTGGGGAAATCATGGAATGGTTTTAACTAAGAAAATGTACTATACTGTCACTCAGGGTGCCGGCCCGATTCCGGCGAGCCGCCCCGTGTCCGAAACGGTTGAGAGATGACAGTTACCGTGTACTGTACCCCCCACTGTACTGTACTGTCACTGTACTGTACTGGCACACCCAAAATCACCATATTAGGGCCGGGACTAATTGCGATTAATTGCGATTAATCGCACCTTTTTTTTCACCGCAGAACGTTTCTCACGGGGCGCTTTTCTATAGTACTGAAAACTGGAAATAATAAAAAGTCACCCCATTTTGTGTTGCCTAGAACTGGAGGTCTGACAAAAAACAGTAACAATATGAAGTAAGTACAGCTTTGTGATGTCACTGAGATGTACTTGTTACTGTTACTAATTTTTTTCAGACCTCCAGTTCTAGGCAACACAGAATGGGGTGACTTTTTATTATCATTTCCACAACAGGTATATTAATGACAGTAAAATGTTGAAAATGAGTGGTATCCTGTAGTCACTATTCATTGATTCACTGGGATACCAAAAAACATTTAAAAAAAAGGTTTCTCGCTGTTCTCGGGTTGAATATTGATATGCGATTAAAATGCGATTAATCTAGATTAATTAATCGCAAAGCCTCTGATTAATTAGATTAATTCTTTTAATCGAGTCCCAGCTCTACACCATATATACAATTAATGTGCGTATGTGTTTGTGTGTGTGTGTTAGGTTGCGCACAGGTGGTGAAAAACAACCATGCTGTTTTCGTGCTCAGACGCACCCACCCAGCCACCCAGTCAGCCCCACCCACACACATAGCTCTATAAGAGAACCACTCAATAAGGCCTTTTCCCAAATTCCAGTTTTAGAATCTGACTTTTTATTTCAAAACATATTCCCCCATTTCAGCTGAGATTACGGGGTGAATGAATGTGGCAAACAGACTCATCTTGTCTCTTTCTGGCATATAGTGACGTTGTCCCACTGAGGTGGGTGGTTAATTTGTGATGTATACGTCTGTTTTATCACATCCAAATACGTTTTTAAAAGTCTGACTTTTATTTAAACCAACGTGGATATTTAATAGGAGACATAGGCACACATGGAGAAGGTGCACCATATAATATGACCAATAGGAGACTGAGCATCTCTTCACCTGGTGCAACTCTTTCACTCATTTTGTTAATATTATGCGATTAGTCAAAAGGCGGGTTATCATTTAGCGTCATATGCAGATATAAGTTTATTTTGCAGTTTAAGCATAAACAAAACAAATATATATCCATATGTTGATGTGGCATATAAAAATATATGTTCATATATTTTAGGAATTTTCTTTCTAGGGTGGGATGTCTGTATTCTAAATCAATGTAGAGTAAGGACTGTAAATGGAGAATGTGCGTAAAACACTTTCAGTCCAGGCCAACCACCATGAGCTCACAGCGCGTTGCGAACTACGGTTGCAACGCGTTGTGAGTTTGTAGATTTTTGGTTTATGCTGGGGACCTGGGGTTCAAGTGGTTTATAGTCAGAGTATCCGTAACTCTTTATACTTTATTGCATGCGTCAAGTTTCACAAGCATAACCACCACTGAAATCGGACATCAATCTCCCTCTCCCTCCATGTTACAAAACATTGTCTTACCGCGGCGCAGCGTTTACTCGCCTGGTAGAGACACTCTATAGATATGATCACTTAAACTTAACGTAATCAAAAACCGACAGCAATTAAGTCATCAATAATGTTTATAGAACACATTGTAGTGAATTCTAAGTAGTTTAGAGACAGTTGGAACTTGGCACGGAGCCATATCGTTGTGCGGTCGCAACGAATGGTGTCGGTAGCCTACTTGGAATTCACTAAAACATGTTCTATAAACATCATTGATGAATGAATGGCTTTTTAAAATGTATATATTATGATACGTTTCAGTGATCACATCTATAGAAAAGTGTCTCTTACCATGCGAATATATCAGTCCATTGTGTTGTGTTGGATCCATGTCCATGCAGTCAAGGAAAACATTCTAATCGGCCTCTAGCTCGTTTCATTTTCTAAAGTAGCGTTCCTTGTCGAGTGGCAACAAGGATCTGTGCCTGTGATCTGGCAAGCCATGACACCTACTTTTAAATTAGTAGTATTTAAAGCATCTGCGTTTGAAAACCCAACACTCCACTGTTTATTCCGGTTGGGAGAACTCTGAACTTTCCCCCGGCTCTACCCCCCAGCTATATTTTAGTTGACAAAAGTTGGTGTCGGTGTATAGGCCTATCAGTGGTGCTCAATATTTCATGACAAGGACCCCACAGAAACTATATGTAATTGGCCACCGACCCTCATTTGAAAATAAGTTGTTCCAGGGACCCCCCCCCCCAGAAGCAAAGATTTGAGTTAAAAACGTTCACTCTGAAAGAATATATATTCAAAGATTTGTGCCACATTTTCACGATTTTTCAAAAATTGCAGACCTACAAGCTCGTAGATCTTGTATAGATCTGCTATTTTCTAATAGCTAAATCAGGGGTGGGCAATTATTTTTCCCAAGGGGCCAAATGAGAAACAGAAGATATTTTGGAGGGCCAGGGACAAAAGGCTGAACTTAATTATGCATAATATCAATTTTATTTCTATATAAAAAGCAGTAAATGGCCATTTATGATGATGTACAATAAGAGCGCCCCTCATTTCACATGGGTGTGATTTTTTTACTTTCTACTTGCATGCTTGGGACCTTTCCTTTCCCAGTTGAAAACAATGTTTTTAATAGTTGTTCTTCCATACGGAGGATCCTGGAGGTGCCACTTTCACAACCCACATGGCGCACTGCTTACTATAAGCGTGAGATGAGTGTTGAGTCACCCATTTAGACCTGAGGACGATTCTACAAATGCCTTCTAAATCACAATACAGTTTTCTGAAAAACCCAATGTTTCTATATCAGTGGTTCTCAATCATTTCCAAGTCAAGGACCCCCAAAAATATATGTAATCCCCATCTGAAAATATGTTGTTCCAGTGCCCCCCCCCCCCCCCATAAGCAAAGATTTTAGTTGAAAACAAGCTCGTAGCATGGCACTCGGTTCAATTCAAGGACTGACAGGCTTCATCTTACGTCCATATCAGACCCGGAGAACGCTTTGTCCATATTTGTTTACAGTCTATGGTTCCCGCA
Organism: Protomyctophum parallelum; assembly: GCF_964188405.1. Classification (NCBI taxonomy): domain Eukaryota; kingdom Metazoa; phylum Chordata; class Actinopteri; order Myctophiformes; family Myctophidae; genus Protomyctophum; species Protomyctophum parallelum. Next base: position 44,328,602 of record NC_139701.1, on the reverse strand, counting down.
CAGAGAATGGGCCAAAACTAAGTCTCACCCAGTCCAGGACAGAACTTGGTGTCCGAGGCCACCTTGAGGTCCGTGTTGGAGATGGAGATGGGCAGTTTGGGCAGCGCCACAGCACTCACTCTCTCCAGGTCGTTGGTGGCCGACAGGATCCTCCATTTCAGGATGGTGGGCTGCTTCTCTCCCACTGTGTCAAACGTCAAAGGTTACAGCTGTATAGAGTGTATGTGTGTGACATCATCGTACCTGGAAGTTATGCGGGAACGCCCACTGAGTGGCAAAAAACTACCGGTACTTTATGGCCTTGGCAGCCCATTCATCCAAACAGAAAAGTCCTGTCTGATTGTATTAAACAATGTTAAACTCACCAACATTGCAGCTGTGCAAAAGCTTGAATTATCCTCTTTCTGCAAAGTTTTTGTTTCATAAAAATCCACCATAGACACGTTATGAGCTACTTTCTGTAAGTGTCAGAGTTTGGAAGTGCATTTTGTATTAATGACAGGATCCTAAAATGTCAGGATGGTGGGCTGCTTCTCTCCCACTGGCGGGCCACACGCAGGGGGGTTCAAAGGTTACGGCTTTATTAGCCTCGGAAACCCAGATGTTTTTATTTCCAGGGAGAAGGAAAAAAAGTCTGGGTCCGAGTCCTAGAGTATATATTAACTCAATTCGCGCCAGCATTAATTAATCCCTCGATAGCGTATTGCCAAGGTTTTACCGAGCGTAACACTTACTTTGAAGAGACAAATATCCGTAATCGCATGTTACAATGACAAACTGCCATGTGTGGTCTCATGCCCGGATGTTGTTGTGTCGGTCGGTGGTGGAGAAAGGCGACCGCGAGCGTCAGCCCGCCTGCTACAGCCCGTTGAAAACCCCCGTATTCACCAGAAACGGCCCCCTCAATGTCGTTTCTGAGATACAGAGCTGTGAATGGTGGGCTTAGACTGGAAGTGGATGCGCGTGCATGTTAAAAACCCGAGAATCTCCTTTTTCCACTGACGAAAACTACATGGAAACTAGATGAAAACGAAGCTATTATGACTAAAACTAAGCTAAATGTATTGACAATTTTGTCAACAGATAGAAACAAGTAACTAGACAAAATGTTAGGAAGGGACCAGTGGACAAGAGATTCAGTATCAGTCATTTTACACTTGGTTGCATGCTGAAATCTACAAGCTCACACGACACGTTGTGGGCTTGTAGATCGGGTATTTTCAACATGTGAAGAATGAGCCATTGGCATCAAGGCACGCCAAAATACATGATTTTAGTCGACTAAATCAACAGTAGATTTAGTCGACTAAAATATAATTCAGTCGATTAAAACTAGACTAACACTAAAACATTCCGGGTGACTAAAATGTGACTAAAACCAAATTAAAACTATTCAAGAGACAATGACTAAAACTAAAATCGAAATTTGCTGCCAAACACAACACCGTTTATGACAGGATCCTCCATTTGTGACCAGATTTGACTGAGGGGCTGCCATTGTGCAGCCTCCAGCTTTTCACCAGAGGACAAACTGCATTTATTTTATTTTTTTTATCCAAAATGAGTTAATTGCACAGCAGGCAGACTCTTCATATACTACTAGCTAGGTGTAATGTTAGAGTCCACAGAAGTGAACTTTTCAAGCCTGTTTTCTCAACTCGCTGTTTCTCTGCAAGACATTACTCTGTAAGCCATATCTCCAAACTGAGCAACCAATATGTCAATTTGAAGCTATCATTCCCTGCTTTCATATGACATGGTCTGCTTCTCTCCCATTGCACACAGGTCAGGGGCCTGTGTGTGTGTGTGTGTGTGTGTGTGTGTGTGTGTGTGTGTGTGTGTGTGTGTGTGTGTGTGTGTGTGTGTGTGTGTACGCGTGTGTGTGTGTGTGTGTGTGTGTGTGTGTGTGTGTGTGTGTGTGTGTGTGTGTGTGTGTGTGTGTACAGCAGTGGTTTTCAACCCCTTTCACATCAAGGTCCATTATTTATTTGGCGTTTGAGCCACGGACCACCATTTAATGACATTCAGCCTCTCAGACCCAAAACTAAAGAATATTTAGTTGTCATTACATAAGATTTGGTCCACAATTCGATGCCGTATTGACGTTACATTAGGAGAGATAAAAGGCACACGTTGATCAAAATAACAATACTACTACATTTTCTAATTGTGTAGACTTCTTGTAAATTCAGTGATGCAGATATTTAACTCTTGAGATGAAACCAAATAGACCCTTACACTATCAAAAGTTACACATCTAATAGGGGTCCATTTGGTTACCGACTCCTTTAGACTATCATTTAGCTGGGGACCACCTGGATGGAACCCCCTCAGGGACCACTGGAGTCCAGTTGATTGACAGCATGAAGAGGCAGGTTTTCTCACCAACAGGAGAGCGATGTTGGAAGATGTTATTGACAGGAAGTCCCTCCTTCCGCAGTGACCAGCACTCCACTATGCTTCCCGTCTGACTCGAGGCGCACAGCAACACCTGAACCAAAGAAAACGCAAAGAAATGGGAAAAGGGGAGTGTATTCAGCAGCAGAGGCAGTGAGGAGGATTCCCCCGATCATTATTCTGACAAAAAAGTGCATCCCATTCAGGAACGGGAACCCCTTTTCGTGTTTTAAAGCATTATGTTATAGGGTTCCCCAATTAGCGGCCCGCGGGCCATCTGCGGCCCGCGGAGCGCCCCCTTGTGGCCCGCGGAAGAATTGCCAAAAAAAGAAAAAAGAAATGTTTTTTTGGGAAGGGGGGGGGGGGGGGGGGGTCCCAGATATAAATGGCTTTAAATGGGGGTCAGTAGCCTCTGCATGTCAAACTGGGGGTCCTTTTCAAATGGGGTCTTGCCCTGAACATTAATTTTCAGGGCAAGACCTCGACCTCGCGCGGCCCCCAGCCTGGTACCCTAGTCAAAATATGGCCCTTGAGGAAAATGTATTGGGGAACCCTGAAGCTATTGAAAAATAGCAGATCCACAAGCTCATAACGCGGCACCGAGTGTCGCGCTACAAGCTTGTAGATCTGCTCTTTTTTTAATCGTGAAAATGTGGCACAAATGTTTGTACATATATGTACACATATATATTCTTTCAGAGCGAACGTTTTTAACTGAAATCTTTGTTTCTGGGGGGTGGGGGGGGGGGGGGTTCCCTCCCTGGAACAACATATTTTCAGATGGGGGTCGGCGGCCAATTACATATAATTACTTACTTTCAAGTGTTAATTTACAACTCTAGCAAGTGGAAAAATCCATAATAATCATATAAAAATGACGACTCGCAGAGTGTGATTATGTTCAGTTTTTACCACAATATCAACAGTACACAATACTGTAGCATATGACATATGGTTTTCATGACTCTGAATCCATTCCAAGCATTAGCTTTGCACAAAAAACACTCCTTGGGCTAAAAGCGGCCATAGCCACTTGCCCAAATGTGCACAAAATGTGCTGACCTCATCACATTTCATCTATGGCCGGAGTGGTTTTTGTGCAAAACGAATGCTTGTAATGGATTCAGAATCATGAAAACCCCCTAGTTTGACACGTCACATGCTACTTAAAAGCATAATAAAACTGTCATTTTTGCCTTATATGGGACGTTAATGATAGGATCACATGTAAATCCCTAAATAAATTGCTCAATGTTGACAGCCGGTCAGCAAGTGGATTCATTAATTTGTATAGACAATATTTTAGGCCAATAAAAAAAAGACGATATACCAACTGTCCCACCCTACAACCCCAGCTGCCGGACTAAGAGTTTTGTTTGTGCATAACTAATGATTGGAATTGATTCAGAATCATGGGACATGTCACATGCTACATAAAGCATAATGCAATTTTGAAATGCAAAATTGCAGGTTGTTGGTATGGTCATATCCCCCTATAAAAACAATTGCTCAATACCGACAGCTAGTCAGCAAGTGGATACGTGAATGTATGTATATAGGTGGACAATATTTTAGGCAAATAAATTAATAAAATTAAAACTATATACCAAATTTACCCAAAGATACCCACTTTAAACAAAAGAAGCCTGTTGGCTGCTGGACTATAAAGATACTACTATAAAGATATAGGACTTTCAAACTAGGAAGGGTATGGCCTGGTCAGCCTGCAATGACATGCATAATATCTGGTCATCCCAGCTTAGTAAGTAAAAATATGTTAAAAGTAAAAATATTTAGGACGACCGTTGAGCCGATTCTACTCTATGGCTCCGAGACATGGACACTTTCAAAGAAACTAGAGAAACGGTTGGATGGCACTTACACCCGCCTTCTAATGAGAGCACACAATCTGTCTTGGAAGAGCCACCCATCGACTAATCTAATATACGGCAACCTTCCCCGTGTTTCTTCACTAGTCCGATCCAGAAGAACACAGTTTGCCGGCCACTGCTACAGAGCTGACAATGAGGTTATATCTTCCCTTCTTCTCTGGAGTCCTGCCTCGAAGCAGACCAGAGGTAGAAAACAGTCGTTCCCTGATGTCATCACTAGGGACACAGGCATCAGTAAGCAGGAACTGGGGATGGCCAATGAAGGACCGGGAAGTCTGGCGTAATATTGTGAAATCCACGATCTCAACCACGGTCGAAAAATGATGATGACGATGATAAAGATACATTCACAGTACACCTGTCACCTGGTATAGCAGCATGTTTATCTAGCCATCTGTCAGAGAATAATGAAAATGGGCGGCACCTGCTGGTCAACTACAAATACTGCAGAAAATAGTATAATAATTCGAGAGACAGCGAAATGCCTTCACGACGGACGACGTACGTCGCAACGTATATTTTTCCGTCGCAACGTATATTCGAGTACGTCCTGGCGTAAATATCAATTCGTCCCGGCAGAACGGACTCGTCGCGGCTATATCTACCCGTTTGCGACGTAATATGTTGGCTATTATTTTCCGTCGCGCCAGAACGGGACTCGTCGCAGCTATATCTACCCGTTGTGGCGTGAGCTGGACTCGTCGCGGCAGAACGTGACTCGTCGCGACTATATCTACCCGTTTGCGACGTGCGCCTCGCCGGTCCGGTCTCCAGGCGAGCCTGCGTCCTTCATATATTTTTTTTTCTGCTCTCGTTGGACTTAACTTTAAAAGTCCAATGGAACACCTCTTTGTAACGGGTCGCTGTAGTATAGTGGTCTAATTCCTCGCCTCTCTATTCTTTTTTGCTGAGGACGCTGGTTCAATTCCCGCTCGCGGCAAACCAAAATTATTATATTTTAGACAGACAGACAGACAGACAGACAGACTGCCTGTCTGCCTGCCTGTCTGCCTGCCTAATGTATTGTAAATAATGTATTCATTCCATACGGCTATTTTTTTTTAATATAAAAACTTTTGTCTTTCGCGCGATTCGAACCAGCGTCGTCAGCACCAAAACATTGAGAGGCGAGTGATTAAACCGCTGGACTACAGCGGCCATACGTTACAAAGAAGTGTTTCATTGGACTTATAAAGACAATAGCACCCAGCTGCAGTCTCGCAAGGGGAGGGACCGGAAGTGCTTTTATTTCCGGCTTCCACGTGCACAAGCGCACATACACGCACGCGAAATATAATGCGCGTGCACGACACGCACTTGCTGGTGCGCGCTTAAATGCCGGGTGTATATAGTACCATCTGTGCTTAAACATAATTACGTGGTCGGTTTGGAAAAGTTTGAAGTAGTTTGTTGTAGGTAATATTTTAATTGAAAGCTTATTAGTTGGTGGTATAAGTGTGCATATTTGAAGAAATGCAAATCTAACAATAATAAAATGATATGCAATAATAGGCTAGGCCTATATGGTCGATTATAACATAATGATATCAAGGCATTTAAGTAATGTAATAAGTTGCTATAACCCCGTACCCCTGTCCCACACACACCATGTCCAGACCATAGATCACAGACACACGACCATATGCATTTAATTTACTATGAAAACCTGCATTTCCCGTCAGTCAGTCAGTAAGTGTGTCATGTCACGCCTCGTGTCATGCCTCCATATATGGTCACGCCTCATGACACGTCACACCGCCATATATGGCCGTTTCCATATGATATAAGATCCCGACACTGACCTCATCAAACCCTGGATAGCCATACATTGAAAAGACTGGATCATCACCTAGATCTCCATATATGGAGCTGAGGCGGCCAGCAACTCTACATCTGACCTCATAATGTAATAATCAGCTCATAATGTAATTAAAAGACGAGCACATAACTTAATAGATTTTTCTATAATGTAATAATGTGTTACATTAAGAACCTCCACATAGGCGACTCATACTGTAATAAAACTTCATAATGCAATAATGTCTTTATAATGTATGAGCTGATTATTACATATTGCATTATATTTCGCGTGCGTGTATGTGCGCTTGTGCACGTGGAAGCCGGAAATAAAAGCACTTCCGGTCCCTCCCCTTGCGAGACTGCAGCTGGGTGCTATTGTCTTTATAAGTCCAATGAAACACTTCTTTGTAACGTATGGCCGCTGTAGTCCAGCGGTTTAATCACTCGCCTCTCAATGTTTTGGTGCTGACGACGCTGGTTCGAATCGCGCGAAAGACAAAAGTTTTTATATTAAAAAAAAATAGCCGTATGGAATGAATACATTATTTACAATACATTAGGCAGGCAGACAGGCAGGCAGACAGGCAGTCTGTCTGTCTGTCTGTCTGTCTGTCTAAAATATAATAATTTTGGTTTGCCGCGAGCGGGAATTGAACCAGCGTCCTCAGCAAAAAAGAATAGAGAGGCGAGGAATTAGACCACTATACTACAGCGACCCGTTACAAAGAGGTGTTCCATTGGACTTTTAAAGTTAAGTCCAACGAGAGCAGAAAAAAAAATATATGAAGGACGCAGGCTCGCCTGGAGACCGGACCGGCGAGGCGCACGTCGCAAACGGGTAGATATAGTCGCGACGAGTCACGTTCTGCCGCGACGAGTCCAGCTCACGCCACAACGGGTAGATATAGCTGCGACGAGTCCCGTTCTGGCGCGACGGAAAATAATAGCCAACATATTACGTCGCAAACGGGTAGATATAGCCGCGACGAGTCCGTTCTGCCGGGACGAATTGATATTTACGCCAGGACGTACTCGAATATACGTTGCGACGGAAAAATATACGTCGCGACGTACGTCGTCCGTCGTGAAGGCATTTCGCTCCACCTGAATAATTCACACACAAGAATACAATAGCTAATGTGTCAGGTAAAGTGTGCCAGGCATTGTTGTTTTTGACAGCCAAATTTGATGTTAGTTTTAGTCATAGTCTTTTGAATAAGTTTCATTTAGTCACCTGAAATGTTCTAGTGTTAGTCCAGTTTCAGTCGACTAAGTGTCATAAGATTTTAGTCGACTAAATCTACAGTTGATGAAAATGTGTTTTGACAGGCTTTGATGTCGTCGTAAATGGCAGATGTTACACTTTGGTTGCATGCTGAAAATAGCAGATCCACAAGCTTAAAACGCGTCGCGCTTGTAGATCTGCTATTTTCAGCATGCAACCTAGCATAAAACTGGATCTCTTGTCCACTAGTCCCTTTCTAACATTTTAGTCTAGTTGTTATTTGTTGACGAAATTGTCAATATGTTTAGTCACAGTTTTAGTCATCAAAGTTTAGTTTTCATTTAGTTTTAGTCAGTGAAAAAAGGTAGACGACAAAATCACCACTGGTGCCAGGCAGCCTATGCCCAGAGGCTCAGCAAGTCAAAGCAGTCCTACCATTTTGTCACAAACGTTACAGCAGTGAAATGTGTTCTGCGCATTTGACCCATGACCCTTGGAGCGGTGAGCCACATCCGTGCAGCGATCGGGAATCATTTGTAGTTGATTATGGCTACTACACCTCACACTAATAATGGATGAACTAAATATGACATTGATTGTGACAACACAAGCCCAGCTGAACAAACTATAAGTGTCATATGTGACTACATTTGACTGAGGGACTGCCATTGGATTCTTTTGAATTTGTTCACATGAAAGCATGGAATCATAGCTTCAAATTGACATATTGGTTGTTCAGTTTGACCGATCAGTTTTGGAGATATGGCTTACAGAGTAATGTCGAGTTGAGAAAACAGAAATGTTTAAGCATTTAATTCAAATGTACATGTCGACTTCAGCATGTCTGACACTTATTTCAGACATGCTCTAGTATGTGACATGCTCTAGTATGCTCTATGCCTGTGCTATAAAATTGTGAAAAGCTGGAGTTTGCGCGATGGCAGGCTCTCAGTCAAATCTGGTCACATAGTCGGAAACAATACTAAGGCCAAGTTGAGCAGAATGTTTCCAGACACTAACGACTCCTGTACCAGGTATCTTCACTCGCCTGCAGACCATGAATTAAAATGGTAAATGGTGCATTTATATAGCGCCTTTATCCAAGGCGCTTTACAGAGATTGTGCATTACATTCACCCATTCACACACCCATTCATACACTGATGGCAGCGCAAACCATGCAAAGCATGCACCAACCAGCACATCGGGAGCAATTAGGGGTTCAGTGTCTTGCTCAAGGACACTTTGACAGTAACTCTGGGGGAGCCCGGGTTCGAACTGGCAACCTTCCGGTTACCATCCAGCCTCTCTACCCCTGAGCCACCGCCGCTCTTGCCCAGAACTTGTTCCTTTTTGGAAACTTTTTTTTTTTTTATACTCTCTCCTCCGCAGTGTTTGGCTTTCCCATGCCTCCATGTCCCCTAGTCGCTATTTTCAGTGTGTCTCCTTGTGGTAGGCAGATTCTGTAGGTGCCAGGCAGGCAGCAACCAGCAAAAAGCTCAAAACGCGTCGCAGATCAGCAATTTATTTTCAGTTATTTTTTAATTGAAATCCAGCATAATTCTTCACAATTTTTGAATTGTAATCCTGAAAAGTAACCTTTTTTAAATTTAATTTCAAAATGCCTTTTTGTTAGTTATGTTAATTTTATAAACTAAATACTAATACATTGGGAAAAAAAGCGGGGTCATGTTTGCATGTTTGGAATTGTAACGGCTGAAATCAATAATATATCAGTATTCCAGTATTAACCTGCGGGAACCAGTATTAGGTGAAGGTGGGGGCCGCATGTGCCCCCCCCCACCCCCCCAGACCGCCGTTCGCCCATGCATGGGGTAGAGGGTTTATAGGTTAGGGTTTTACCTGTTCAGAGTTCTCTCGGGTCAGGAAGTGCAGGTGTGTCACGGCGTGGTACTTGTCTCGTCGCAGGGGGTCGGTGGTGCAGCGCATGAACAGAGACGGCAGCAGCTCTGTGTCTATGCGACACTTCTCATTCACCACGCTGACGATCACCTAGAGCGCACGCACGCACACACACACACGCAGACACGCATGCACGCACGCACACGCACACACACACACACAGTGTTGTATTAGTGTCACACGTGGGGAATAAGGGCCTCACATTTCCACTGGATAAATGTGTACCTCTGTGCTGTTTGCGTTTATAAAGAATTGTGCCATCCTTTTAGTATCAACGTCTGACTGTACCTCTGTTACATTTCATTACGTTGTGTGTTGTGTGTGTTGTGTGTGTGTGTGTGTGTGTGTGTGTGTGTGTGTGTGTGTGTGTGTGTGTGTGTGTGTGTGTGTGTGTGTGTGTGTGTGTGTGTGTGTGTGTGTGTGTGCGCGGTCTGGGTGTACCGAATATTGAATGGGTTTACACCGCCACCAGAACCAGTCACCGTATAAATATGCTCAACAGCGACGACCCCACGGTCAGGGAAATGGCTCGCGGGTCACTCATTCAACACATGCAGCGACGTAAAGTACCACCTGCGCTGGAGAATGACACGCAGGTCCTTGGATTCAAGACTAAGGCGAATGGTAAATTGGACATTAAAGCCGCTGGATTCGGTGTGCGGTCCGACTGGATGGATCTTAATGATCTATGCCAGCGATCAGGATTACAGTTAAAGTGGGTGGTGCCTGATACAACAACTGCTGCGCTCAACAACAGCATCATCATAGATCCACGTGTCCGTGCATGTGCGACCTACGAGCAGGACGGTGCGCACCATGAACTGTCAATCAAATCCGCGACCGCAAGAGCCACCATTCTAGGAATTAAGCGATCAGAAAGTGCACAACACTGGACCAGTCTGAGGCTGCAGGGGAAACTGGCTCTTCTTCCCTTTGCAAACCACTCATTATCACACTCTATAGTACTGTCAAATAACACCATAGGTGCGGACATTCTTATTTCCACTATTAAAGCCCGTTTACAGGTGTTGCCGAACCAAGTTCAACTTGGCAACCTGGTACCCATCAGCACACGACCCACACTGCATCCTACATCCACATGACATCCACATGACAAAGAAACAGTCGCACACATCTTAAATGGTTGCAGCCACTATAAAAGGACTGTACATTGCAAGACATGACCGTCTGGTGGACCTGGTCTCAGACAAGATCAGAGGAGTACAGGACAGGACAACAAGAATGTATAAACACAGCACTGTAAAAATAGACTGGCACGCATCAATTCACTACAATATATTCTAAATACCCCAGATATTGTGTTCATCAATGAAATTAGAAAAACTTTCACTATATTTGAAATAGGCTGCCCATTTGATTTGTATATGGACACTTGTTTTACATCCAAACTTATGAAATATCAGCTTCTGGTGGAACGTATTATGGCCTTGGGATATAACTGTCCACTTATTGTCCTTGTATTTGGAAGTCTGGGCCATGTCCATAAACTTGTGCTCAGGGGTCTGCAATTGGGTGGATTGCAAAAAACAAATGCAAAAAAGCTGGCTAAATACTGTTCTGTCTCAGCTACTATGGAGAAGGCGTTGTTTCATTTATCCCTAGGTGGCTTAAAAAACCCAAAACAAACATCCTGTCTAGTAGTGTCAAATAATAGTATGTCAACAATGTGCTATCTATACACACAGGTATTTATTTTTTCTTCTTTTCCCTCTGTGTGTTAAGCATGTGCAGCAGCTATATCTGGTTGGACCATATAATGTATAACCTAATTCTGATCAGTGTTTGGGTCTATTGTGCCTCTTGTGCAGATCCAAATAAAATAATTAAAATGTGTGTGTGTGTGTGTGTGTGTGTGTGTGTGTGTGTGTGTGTGTGTGTATGTGTGTGTGTTATTTCGAGGAAGCAATCAGATTGAATGAAGTAGCCATCTAGACGTGCTAAAACAAGCACGGTGGAACACCTAATCAAAAGATCAAATTCAGCTGTACTGATCAACCCAGAGTCTGGGTTTCAAGGCTAGCATGTTTCTTTTTAGCCAGTATCATAGTTATCATGACATCGCGTTGACGTGTTTTTTAAGGGTAACTGTTGTATAATCGCAATATTACACTCGAGGGTGTGCGTAATAATAATAATAATCGTTCATTATTACACAGCTTTCGCTGAATTCAGTGGTCTGTTGTTTCTTGATAACAGACCGCTCCGCTCTATAACAGACCACTGGCTAATCAAACCCTCTGAGCACCTGCTGCGCCTCGCTTGATTAACTGCTGTTTCCATCATGACAGCCATGTAAACACACACACAATGGCCGCATTTATATGCAGGCTGATCATTCCGAATAAATACTTCTGAATAAAATACATCCGAAGTAATGTTTTTTGCTGCGTGTTTATATGGGAAATGGTCATTCCGAACGAGTGTTTACAAGGATATGTGATATAAGACATGATACATGTTAATTCACGTGAAACTACGCCATCTGTTGGACACATAAAATATAGGCAGTTCATTCATTATGTGACTGTCTCAACAATAGGCTACAGACATTACAGACGAAAGACGATACTTTGAAATGCCATCATTTCATTCCGCAGTAGCTTTGAGGCTACTGCTGGTTGGATAGGGGCGGGCATATATGTTTACTGTCTTTTTTCCCCCACCCGCTGCGGCTCCCCTTCTCCGCTGGGAAGGTGATCATCTCGTTTTTATTTGTAGGCCAAGCGCTGATCTACAGGCTGACAAGTTGACAACGTGTCCCATCTGTGGTCTTGTACATCGCATAAAGCATATAATGCATAGCTTATCTGCACGATACACCATCGTCGCATCATTATGGCATAATATACTTTGCCCGGAAGGCGGAATATATATATTCCGGGCAAAGTAAGCTACCAGAGAATAAATTGGGTGTTTAATACTAGATTGATTGCAGCTCCTCATCAATGCAATAGAACTGCAAAGCTGTTATGTTTCATGACGTTTTGGTTGCAACTTGGAATAGGCCTATATAGCCTATACAAGTTTAAAGGGATAGGATGGACATTATAGCGATAATAGCGTATTCTTGGGACTGTGTGTGTGTGTGTGTGTGTGTGTGTGTGTGTGTGTGTGACTGTGTGTGTCCCCTCAATGTCCCAAAGTTCTCTGTTGTACTTCAATGGCTAGTTGGCTACAAGCCTACAACGGTAGCTTTGCGGTAGTCAAAATGTAAGCGAGTGACAGGCTGACAGCGAGACGAGATTAACACATATCAATGCAGAGACCTACATTATTAAATCCATTATTGGCCATTTGGCCTGGAGGGAGAACGTTTACAGCCGCTACAGCTTCATCCTCCTCCTATCCGTCTCCTGAGTCCCCACACTGGCACAGCTTACGGCTATCAAGTTAGCCATGTTCTATCGATGTTTGAGGGTTCTCTCGTCAGCGAAAAGTCAACAAACAGAACACGGTGACATGCATGCTGATCTTCCTTAAAACTGTTTACAGCAACAATTTATTTATATTGTTAAATGTTGCTTTTTTGATTGTCTTTTAAAAAGGAGCATAAATAAATATATACCATTCGTCTACCAACTTTAATTATGTAGCCTATACATGCATATTACATTTGGGGTAGCCTATTAAAAAATATATATAATCAACCACTATCCGTTAATGACCCGGTTAATCCTATCGGCTAACCGGCTGGGAAATTATCTGTTACCGACATCCCTAGCGGGTACCGTCCTAAAGTCGGCTCTTCTGTGCTACTGAAATGATGGTCCTTGATATGAAATAGTTTGAGCACCACTGACAGAAACATGAGGTATTACAGAAAACGGTCATGATTCAGAAGACATTTTTTTAATTTCGACGTCAGGCATAAATGGGTTAAGTAGCCGTGTAATAAGTGGTGAAATATAATTCACCTTCAGGGTGATTAACACCCCGAACACCTGGGGGTATTTTGGACCATTAACCCATTTAGACCAGACATCAACATTTAAAAAAAGTAGTCGGGTAGTAGACAATTTTCTGAAAAGCCTCATGTTTCTATATCAGTGGTGCTCAATATGTCAAGTCAAGGACCCCACCCCAAAGATTATATGTGAAAAAAAAAAAAAAAAACTGAGCAAATATCGTGCGGTGTGTACGAGCCATTAGTGGCACTTCTGCGCCGCCTACGAAACTGGACTGTCGGCTCCTTCCCGCAGCAACGCAGGCGTGCCATTATTATTATTATTATTTTATTTTATTTTTTTGCGGCTTACGCCTTTTATTGATTTTTTGAAGGGACAGACAGTAGGCTGACAGGAAACGGGAGAGAGATGGGGGGATGACATGCAGTAAAGGCCGTGTCGGGTCCGGGAGTCGAACCCGCGGCACACTGCGACTGGATTACCAGTCCGGTGCCCAGACCGTTACGCTACGGCCTGGGCCTGGGCGTGCCATTAATGACGGTGAAGCACACCCTCTCGTGAAATATTACTTCAATATATTATACATAGGGTTACCTTGTAGAACTGCACGGGAGAGGAGGAGCTCCCGTCGGTCGCCGCCACCACGATGTTTCCTCCGCTGGTGAAGGCAATGTCGGCCATCGCCACGCGTCCTCGGAGACGACACAGGCTCTCGCTGGCCGAGAGCAGCATGCCGTTGGGCTTCAGCAGAGACACGGTGACCAGACCGCTGACCGTTACGCCGACCCAGCCCTCCATGGGTTTACCTTGAAATATAAACAATAACTTATAATACAGCCCCACCCAGCCCTCCATGGGTTTACCTTGAAATATAAACAATAACTTATAATACAGCCCCACCCAGCCCTCCATGGGTTTACCTTGAAATATAAACAATAACTTATAATACAGCCCCACCGAGCCCTCCATGGGTTTACCTTGAAATATAAACAATAACTTATAATACAGCCCCACCGAGCCCTCCATGGGTTTACCTTGAAATATAAACAATAACTTATAATACAGCCCCACCGAGCCCTCCATGGGTTTACCTTGAAATATAAACAATAACTTATAATACAGCCCCACCCAGCCCTTCATGGGTTTACCTTGAAATATAAACAATGACCGTTACTCCCACCAAACATTAAATATATATACTTATAATACAGCCCCACCCAGCCCTTCATGGGTTTACCTTGAAATATAAACAATGACCGTTACGCCCACCAAACATTAAATATATATACTTATAATACAGCCCCACCCAGCCCTCCATTGGTTTCCCTGAAACATATTAACCCATTTAGTCATGTAGACCCATTTAGACATTGTAGCTTTTAACCATTATTTTAAACTTTAGCTGTTGAGAAATAGCAGATCTACACAAGCTTGTAGATCTGCTATTTTTGAAAAAATGTGTGCAAATCTTTGAATATATATTATTTTACAGTGGATATTATGAACTTAAATATTAGCTTTCTGGGGGTCCCTGGAACAACATATTTTCAGATGGGGGTCGGCGGTCTCACACAGAAACATGGGGTTTTTCAGAAAACCGTCAGGATTCAGATGGCATTTGTAGAATCGTCCTCAGGTCTAAATGGGTTAACCTGGAAGTTAGCTCACGGATAAGGAATCCTATCGCGGGAGGATCGCGGACCACATGAATTTCCTTTTTTTCTTTTTTACCAACCAGAGTTCCCAAAGGCTCTAACTGGGCCGGCCCGACCCGAATAATTAGCATAATGTTAGGCCGAGATTATTATTATTATTATTTTTAAATACCTGCGGTCGGGAACAGGCGGTCAAAAGTTAAAACACATCTTACCTCCAAATAAGGTCAGAGACGGAGCAAACTTCACCCTGGAAAACTTCTCCCCGAAGTTGGTGGAGCCGGACTGGATGAATGAATAACAAACAACAGTTCATCAGGCTGGACGAGCACAGAATAAACAACAGTTAACCCATTTTGGCCTGACATCGAGATTAAAAAAAAAAATTTTTTAATGAAAAACCTCATGTTTGTGTTCAAATCAGTGGTTCTCAATATTTCATGTCAAGAACCCCAAAGATTATATGTAATATGCCACCGAGCCCCATCTGTAAATATGTAGTCCTGGAACTACATATTTTCAGATGGGGGTCGGCGGGGTCCCTGGAGACCCCCCAGAATCAAAGATCTGAGTTAAAAACTGAAACTATGAAAGAATATATTTGAGGCACATTTTCACGTCTTTTTCAAAAATAGCAGACCTACAAGCTCGTAGCGCGCCACCGAGTGGCGCGCTACGAGCTTGTAGGTCTGCTATTTTCCAATAGCTAAAGTATAACATAATGCTTAACATACCAACAGGGGTTCCCGCCCAAAATGGGTTAATCTAAATAACTAGGGATGCATCGGTAGCATTATCAGAATTGGCCATAAAAGCGCCATATCGGTATCGGAATTGTCTCACAATATTACAGATTATTTAAAGGACCACTTCACCACTTTTCAACCTATCTTCATATAATAGGTCCTCACTAATAATCATGCGCAATTTGTATTCTACTCGGTCTGTGTCTCATAGGAGGGCTGTGGGCAGTTTAGAAACCGTCCTCCAGTGACATCATCGAGGGGGAATACAGCCTAATAGAAACTGCAGGCTTTCTAGTCCTGAAAAGTTGCAATTTCAAAAATGGAAGCCATCGTTCAAATCTAAACATTTTTGTAAAAGAATCTTGTTTCAAAAAAAAATCTGCCTGATGATGATGTCACTGGAGGACGGTTTCTGAACTGCCCACAGCCCTCCTAGAGACACAGACTGAGTAGGAAAAACATCAGGCCATTTTATCATGATTATTAGTGAGGACCTATTATATGAAGATAGGTTGAAGTGGTCCTTTCAATCGAAAAAAGGAATCTGCATTTAATGTGTGTACTCATTTCATTCAGTAGTCATTCACGTGTGAAAACAGACACCTGGAAAAGTATTATGCCTATTTATTGATTGATTTAATAGGGCTTTGGGCCAATAAGCCTCTATAGGGCCTAGGCTTGATTCCATTGTGGTCCCCTGTATAATATCGGAATCGGTCAGAATCGGTATCGGCAGATATGACCCTGCAATATAATCAGAGATCGGATAGCATAATTTCAAAATCATGCACACCTATGTTTTTGGTTCGTTATTTTTTTTGGTAGAAAGATGTGTCATTTTATTCTGCCTCTTGACCAGTTTCCTACTTGAAAACACACGTTATCTTAATGTGTTTTGTACTGGGCTGTGGTTAAAATAAATACAAAAATAACTTGACGCGGAGGACCAGTTTAACCCTGTTATATAACCATGACAACAGTAATTAACTCACTAACTAACTCACTAACTAACTCACCATCTCTACATGCAGGGCAGTGTTGTTTTGGGCAGCAAATTTTGATTTTAGTTTCAGTCATAGTCTTTTGAATAGTTTTCATTGAGTTTTAGTCACATTTTAGTCACCTGGAATGTTTTAGTTTTAGTCTAGTTTTAGTCGACTAAATATCATAAGAATTTATGCTCCACAGTTGATTTAGTCGACTAATTTTTTTTTGGCAGGCCTTGATACCGTCGTAATGGCTTAGTAGTGTAAAATGACTTAAACTGGATCTCGTGTCCACTAGTCCCTTCCTAACATTTTAGTCTAGTTTTTATTTGTTGACGAAATTGTCAAGACATTTAGTCTTAGTTTTAGTCACAATAGATTAGTTTTCATTTAGTCTCCATTTAGTTTTCGACCGTGAAAAAAGGTAGTCGAGTCTCGACGGAACATTTTTCGTCGTAGTTTTAGTCGACAAAATCAACACCAGGGCCAGTTTCACTCTGTTGTGTAACCAGGACCAGGTTCCCGCCCAGGTGTTTTAAGCATTCTGTTATACTTTAGCTATTGAAAAATATCAGACCTACAAGCTCATAGGGTGGGTCAGAATATTGTCTATTTTAGATCGTCCTCGGGTCTAAATGGGTTAAAGGTTATAAGGCCCAGGTATAGGTATATACCATTTCGACATGCAGGGCCAGTTTGACCCTGTTGTGTAACCAGGACAAACAGTGTTCTAGTGAGTTATAAAGGGTTACTAGGTTATAAGGCCCAGGTGTATATAGGTACCATTTCGACATGCAGGGCCAGTTTGACCATGTTGTGTAACCAGGACAAACAGTGTTCTAGTGAGTTATAAAGGGTTACTAGGTTATAAGGCCCAGGTGTATATAGGTACCATTTCGACATGCAGGGCCAGTTTGACCCCGTTGTGTAACCAGGACAAACAGTGTTCTAGTGAGTTATAAAGGGTTACTAGGTTATAAGGCCCAGGTATAGGTACCATTTCGACATGCAGGGCCAGTTTGACCCTGTTGTGTAACCAGGACAAACAGTGTTCTAGTGAGTTATAAAGGGTTACTAGGTTATAAGGCCCAGGTATAGGTATATACCATTTCGACATGCAGGGCCAGTTTGACCCTGTTGTGTAACCAGGACAAACAGTGTTCTAGTGAGTTATAAAGGGTTACTAGGTTATAAGGCCCAGGTATAGGTATATACCATTTCGACATGCAGGGCCAGTTTGACCCTGTTGTGTAACCAGGACAAACAGTGTTCTAGTGAGTTATAAAGGGTTACTAGGTTATAAGGCCCAGGTGTATATAGGTACCATTTCGACATGCAGGGCCAGTTTGACCCCGTTGTGTAACCAGGACAAACAGTGTTCTAGTGAGTTATAAAGGGTTACTAGGTTATAAGGCCCAGGTATAGGTACCATTTCGACATGCAGGGCCAGTTTGACCCTGTTGTGTAACCAGGACAAACAGTGTTCTAGTGAGTTATAAAGGGTTACTAGGTTATAAGGCCCAGGTATAGGTATATACCATTTCGACATGCAGGGCCAGTTTGACCCTGTTGTGTAACCAGGACAAACAGTGTTCTAGTGAGTTATAAAGGGTTACTAGGTTATAAGGCCCAGGTATAGGTATATACCATTTCGACATGCAGGGCCAGTTTGACCCTGTTGTGTAACCAGGACAAACAGTGTTCTAGTGAGTTATAAAGGGTTACTAGGTTATAAGGCCCAGGTGTATATAGGTACCATTTCGACATGCAGGGCCAGTTTGACCCTGTTGTGTAACCAGGACAAACAGTGTTCTAGTGAGTTATAAAGGGTTACTAGGTTATAAGGCCCAGGTGTATATAGGTACCATTTCGACATGCAGGGCCAGTTTGACCCTGTTGTGTAACCAGGACAAACAGTGTTCTAGTGAGTTATAAAGGGTTACTAGGTTATAAGGCCCAGGTGTATATAGGTACCATTTCGACATGCAGGGCCAGTTTGACCCTGTTGTGTAACCAGGACAAACAGTGTTCTAGTGAGTTATAAGGGGTTACTAGGTTATAAGGCCCAGGTGTATATAGGTACCATTTCGACATGCAGGGCCAGTTTGACCCTGTTGTGTAACCAGGACAAACAGTGTTCTAGTGAGTTATAAAGGGTTACTAGGTTATAAGGCCCAGGTGTATATAGGTACCATTTCGACATGCAGGGCCAGTTTGACCCTGTTGTGTAACCAGGACAAACAGTGTTCTAGTGAGTTATAAAGGGTTACTAGGTTATAAGGCCCAGGTGTATATAGGTACCATTTCGACATGCAGGGCCAGTTTGACCCCGTTGTGCAGCCAGGACAGAGCGATGATGGGGTCTCCGTCCACCGAGCTCCCCAGGTTGGACTCCCAGCTGTTCACCAGATGTTCCGACATCATCCAACACTTGATCTGCCCGTCGCCGTCGGACGACAGCAGCCTGGAGCCTGGAGATCAATACATCAACCGATACATCAATCTATTGATCCGTCCGTCACCGTCCAATGACAGCAGCCTGGAAATACGGTGCATTTCGCATCCCAAAACGCAGTTTATAGTTAACCCATTCTGACCGGGCACCCATTTTGGTGTCAGCATCATGTTATGCTTTAGCTATTTAAAAATAGCAGATCTACAAGCTCGTATCGCGCCACCGAGTGGCGCTATACGAGCTTGTAGGTCTGCTATTTTTTTAAAATCGAAGAGCGACTGACATTTTTAGAATCTGATCTCGGGTCAGAATGGGTTAATCAGACCAGTGTGTGTCCATGTGGAAACCTCGTATGAATCTGATCTCAGGTCAGAATGGGTTAAGGGACGGAATAAAACAGCGACCTCTGCGACTACTGTACTACTGTACCGTTTTTATTCTAGTTTATGTTGCTAGCTTTAGTTATAATAATCATTTCTTCTTCTGTTTTCTACATGAATATAACATTAGGCTATAACCATATAAAATGAAATGCAAGTTAAATGCTGCAAATTTGCAAAATATGACTCCTAACGTCGTTAAAGTGGGACCCATAAAATGTCCCTGGGACTCATCTAAAAGAGCATCCCTGCATCCCGGGACTCATTACATTGAAAACATATTTACATCACTGCGATACATCAATATATAAACCAAGTCTACATCACATGTGCACCTAAATAAGCAAATGGACAGGATACAAGCAACGGACATTCAAAAGAATGAAAATTATGCGATGGTATGGACACGTAGTAAGGAAGGAAGAGAACGATTGGGTGAAGAAAGTAATGTCGATTGACTGAAGGCCTATTCATAGTCTGGATTTTCGGTGGTAAGGTGACCACCGGAGCTGAAATAACGTTGAGCGGTGGTGAGTAAAAACAGAGAGAAGGGCTGGAGCGGTGGCGGTGGTTTGCTCTTCACCGCGGCTCGTGACGTCATGTTGTAGTTCGGTGGTCACCTAACCACCGAAAATCCAGACTATGTATGTATGAGCCTTTAGAGGGGACAGGACCCAGTGGCCGGCCTAAGAAGACCTGGCAGACGACCGTGTTGGCTGACATGAAAGCGCTCAGCGTCGATCGCGAGGTGGCCATGGACCGTTCCCGGTGGAGGAAAGCCATATCGAGACTCAACTTCTCAAGTCTAACCCAGCGGTGCCTGGAAAGCGGACTTTAAACTGATGATGATGATGATGTACTGTATGTCCAACATTCCGAAAATAAAACTGAACTGAACTGAACCAATACATCAATCAATGCATCATACATCTAAAATGTGTCAATACTACTGCAATACAATGGGCCATTTGATTTGACTCAAACGTATGGTGAAATCAGGACTGGCCTCTGGGCTCTGAAACGTTCAGTAAACACCAGGCAGGACGAAGGATTACAATGCTGGAGTCTGTGCACCGGAGTGAGTGAGTGAGTGAGTGAGTGAGTGAGTGAGTGAATGAATCTGTGTATATGTGTGTATGTGTGTGTGTGTGTGTGTGTGTGTGTGTGTGTGTGTGTGTGTGTGTGTGTGTGTGTGTGTGTGTGTGTGTGTGTGTAATGTGCGTGCTCAGGGCTGCATGTGGCAGCACTGGCACTGCTATATGCTGTACTGCACTGCCATCTGTTGGCCACAGCTGTAATGAGTTCTAATGCAGTATGAGAAGATTTCTAAAATCCTGCACGGCTCTTTGCTTATAACCACGACCCGCTTATGTGGCCAACTCTCGCCTCTCGCCTACAACAACTGTTCTTCTTTATTCTTTATTCGGATCCCCATTGGCTTCCACAAAGTGCTCGCTATAGTCTTCCTGGGGTCCACACAAACATGTATACAATAAAAACAGATCATTGAAATTTAAAAACAGACAAGATCTAGTTATCAGCTGAAACAGTGAAGTACGCTCTGCATTTAACAATGCAGACAATGACCAGTAGTAACAAATACAGTGTTTACACAAAACATTTAAAATACAATAAGAATAACCTGCAAAAGATAAGTCTATAAAGGACTCATCAATTTAGGTTTAGGTTTTTTTAGCGAAAATCTGCTTCTGTGGCTGACGCAGAAGTGCCTCTCACCTACAACAACCGATTGATTTTTGTTTTGGTCGAGTAAGTTTTAGACACCGACGGAGGGTCAAGTTGCGATGCTTGATTGAGCCGACTCAGGGCCGTTCGAGTTGCGACCCGATAGGCAGAGAGTAGTAAATCATGTTCTGGCTCCGACTGCCACTCAAAGTGGCTAGTGGCCAATCACAGCGCGTGACTTGCACATGCCGCGCCTACAAGAGGTTCAGGGCATATTGGAAGCGTACCTGACGGGTCCCACTCCAGGCAGGAAATGACCTCAGCGTGGCCAGAGTTGATGGAGTAAACGTCCCAGGGGTGCTCCGTGTCGATGATGTGGATCATGTGACTCACGTCTGCAGCCAATCGGAGAAGAGAGAAGAGCAACCGTCACCAATGGGTGTTGAGCACCGACGGGGGCAAAAACATAAATCATGGTGGCAGGAATTGTAATTGAAGGCTCTTCGTCATCAGCCTTCACAGATCACTAGTAAAAGCAACCAGGTTCCTACATACAGTAAATAGGTATAGTAATTAGGCATGTAACGATATATCGTATATCGATATTAATCGATTTATTGAAATAAAAACAATTAAGATTATTACTATTTATTTTTTATTTTAGGGGGGGTAGTGAATTATGGTGTGTGGTGTGAACTGTGAGCTTTAGTCTAGTCACATTCCATCATGTTCAAGTGCTTTAGGGAGAGAAATGAGTCACTTTCAGTAGTAGAGCACTATAGAGGGGAGCTGTGTGTGTCTGTGCCCAGGTGATGACGGTCGTTGATGCTCATCAAGGAAGGCAATTATGTTTCTGCACTGTCAAAAGTAATGCTACTTCTTTTGCAATGTAGTTAAATAAAAAAATGTGGGAAAAAAAGCAGGGGGGGAAAGATAAATTATATCAAATTAAAGAAATGGCAATCTTTCTGGAAAATATTTTTTGTTTAAAACATCGAGAAAAATCGTATCGGGAACCTCATATCGTGATGCGAATCGTATCGCGAGTTGAGTGAATCGTTACATGCCTAATAGTAATAGGTATAGACGAGCGTCGCAGTCCCGCCCCGCCCCCTTTCATGACGACGACAGGCCCCGGAAGAGAATTTCCCACGCATTTTTCCCATAGATGTTTCAGAAAGAATGTACGGTATTTAAAGATTTGTAAGCATCGGGACAAAGCCAACTCGGATCGTGACAACTCATGACAACAAACACATTTTTTTGGGACGAACAAATAATTTGAAGAATGAAAAGAGCAACACTTTTTTTGTTGTTTTTCTTCTTTGTCATTATTTGTTCGGCCCAAAATATTGTGTTTGTTGTGTTGATTTGTCACGATCAGAGTTGGCTTTGTCCGAGGCTTACAGATCTTTAACCCATTTTGGGCGGGAATCCCTTTTGGTGTTTGAAGCACTATGTTATACTTTAGCTATTGAAAAATAGCAGATCTACAAGCTCATAGTGCGGCACAAATCTTTATATATATTCTTTCACAGAGAACATTTTAACTCAATCTTTGCTTATGGGGGGTCCCTGCCTGGAACAACATATTTTCAGATGGGGGGCGGTGGCCAATTACATATCATTTTTGGGGTGAAATATTGAGCACCACTGATAGGTATTTCACTGATAGGTATTTCTGAAAACTGTCAGGATTTAGAAGATCTTTTTTTTATTTCGATGTCGGGCACCAAATTTGGGTGCCCAAATGCGGAAGTGCAACCGTCATGAATCCACGGGTCCGCCTGCAGTCCTTACCACTAGGGCCCAGTGATTCAACGTTGGAGCGCCTCACTGGCCCCTTGCACACAAGTAGGCCATACATGTGGCCTACTTGTGCAGAGCACGCCATGAGGTGCGCTCACCACTGGCATCACCGCTTCCAACTTGATATGGGCTACGGTCTTACATACCCCAACATACATAATACATACCAAGCCAATAGCAGTTTGCGCGCACTGCTTGCACAAGTAATAATAATAATAATAATAATAACACCTATATCTTCATCATTAGCTTTGAGGTCTGTAGTGAAAGCCACCCGGTTCCTACAGCTCCAGTTATAATACTAACCCATTTAGACCTGACGTCGAAATTTCTAAATCCTAACAGTTTTCTGAAATGCCTGTGTTTCTACATCAGTAAGTAGCCTTGCCGAGCCATGAGGCCCATAGGGCAGGATCTCCTGTTTCTGTAGCGTGAGGCAGCTTGATGTACAAGTACACCCCCTGGACATGACGCTAGTATGTCGCAGGGACTTACCCCCAATCCAACCCTTGATGCTGAGTGTCAAGCAGGGAGGCACTGGGTCCCGGCCGGGGCCCCAACCTCCCAGTCTCAGGGCGGACACTCTAACCACAAGGCCACTGAGCTGGTATATCAGTGGTTCTCAATATTTCATGTCATGGACCCCAAAAAATATATGTAATTGGCCGCAGACCCCCGTCTGAAAATACGTTGTTCCTACAACAATAGCTCGTAGCTTGTAGGTGAGCTTGTAGATCTGCTATTTTTCAACAGCTAAAGTATACCATACTGCTTAAAGCACCAAAAGGGGTTCCTCCCACCATGAATGTGCCAATACTAATAATAATACCTTTGTCCTCGTCATCAGCTTTGAGGTCTGTGGTAAAAGCCACCAGGTTCCTACAGCTCCATGAACACACCAGAGGAATGGACGGACAGTGGTTGTTCTTTGGTCTCTTCTCCCACTCACACACATAGGTCACCTCCATCTGGACCAATCAGAAATCACCGTTAGAATGTCTGGACCAATCACAACACTGTGTTAGAACCACACAGACAAACACACACACACACACACACACACACTCACTCATCCAAATTCGTATAATCGCAAAGGGCTGCAACTAACGATTATTTTCATAATCGATTCATCGGCCGATTATTTAAACGATGGATCGGATTATGGCACTTATTTAGCTACCACCTTAAAAAAATAGCTTATTTTAGACATGTTCTGACTAAGACATTAAGTATGAATATCGGTAATTCATTAAAAAATACATTTATCGTTTTTTGTCATTTATCATTTGTTTTAACTGCCTTTCAATTAAAAAAATTGAAATTGATTAAAGCCACCCATGGTACCTTTACTCTAATTCTGACTTAGTGTGAGTAGCTACACATGTGTCAGTCTAAAAGGAACAGTACTCTTTTAAACTCAAATAGGTCATTTAAAAATAACTATTCAAGCCATAGGTTTTGTTCTTGATCCTATAATCCTGCATGCAGTATACAGACATAGTTGTATTGGCTTCGATGGCAATAGCAAATCCATCTTACAAATACACAGGTATTCCTTTTCTTTAAGATGTTGAGGGTAAAATGGCCTCAGATTTGAGATATGATTCTACATTATTATGTGCCAGTCGCTATGTGCAAGAAAATGCAGTTTATAGTTAAGGGACGCAATAAAACAACGACCTCTGCATCCACGGGATTCTAGTTTATTTTGCTAGCTTTAGTTATAACAATTCTTCTGTTTTCTACATGAATATAACCACATTATAACCATATAAAATCAAATGGTAGTTAAATGCTGCAATTTGTAAAAATGAGCTGGCAAAATATGACTCCGTCCTAAGTGGGACTCATAAAATGTCCCTGGGACTCCTTTAAAAGACCATCCCTGCTTCCCGGGACTCATTACATTGAAAACCTATTTACATCACTGAACAGTCATCAGATTGTAAAGGAAGAGAGATGGCTCACTCCTCTTTAGTTTAGTTACATTTCATTTAACACTAGATAAACTATGGTTCTGTAGAAAACAAGTGGAAAAACACCCATGATTCATTGCAAAAAAAACCTCCAGCGATTATTTCCGATTCGATGAATCGATTACTAAATTAGTTGACAACCAATTGAATAATCGATTAGATTATGATGAATCGATTAATCGTTGCAGCCTTACGCAATAGCAGAAATAGCTGATCTACAAGAAATAGCTAAAATAGCTGAAATGGCTGTGACAAACGCATCACTTTGTGAAGCGTCGTAAGCTTGTAGATCAGTTACTTCTGCTATTTGTTTTAATGTATAGAGGGTATGCACGTGACATCATCATCAAACCCGGAAGTTTTGCAGGTATGCCTGCTGAGTGGCAAAAAACTACTTTCTGGCCTTGACAGCCCATACATCTAATCGGAAAATTCCATTTGATTGCATTAAACAACCTTAAACAATGTTAAACTCCCTTTGCATGTTGCTTTGCCACTCAATTTGCCACTCGATGTGCCATTCACTTTAAGCATGCGCATACCCTCTATAACATAAAAAGTGTACTTTCTATTCATGTCCAATGCAAAAAATAAATAAATCACACAATTCAATCTATTATTTGTGTGACAATTAATCGTCAACTTAAACGTGTAATCGTGACAGCCCTCTAGCTATAGGCATGTTTCTTTTTTACCCGGTGTCAATTGTCTAATGTAATCCTGGGCGCTACACTTCCTCTGGCAACCTGGGGAGAGCAACGGACTGACCTCATGCTTCCTTCTATGCATGAGGAGTCCAAGCTGCTTCTTTTCACCTGACAGGAGGGAGTTTCCCCCGGTTGGACGTAGCGTGTGGAAGGAACACGTTATTCTGACCAGTTCCTTTCCCCCAGATGACAAGGGGGAGTTTAGAGACCAGGATTACTGCATGTTTTTTGTGAGGGTACCTACCCTAAGGGGACACGGGGAGAACATGCAAACTCCACACAGAAAGGCCTGATGATGCGGAGGAGAGAACACGCCCCCAGTGCCCACAGCGTCCCCAGCGGGAATCGAACCCAGGATCTTCTAGCTGTGAGGCGACAGCACTACCGACTGCGCTACCGTGGCCCTTGGCATGTTTCTTTTTAAATAGTGCCCCTAGTTTGTGCATCATGGAATTATAGGTGAACATGTTCTCTTTCCCACCCCGCCATAACATGTTGCTTAATACCTGTATAATGGATCTACAAGTTCACAACAGGTCGCAAGCTTGTATGTAGATAAACTATTGCTATTATTTCAGAAATGGGGCAGTAAGTACTGGAAACTTATTGTATCCACCCCTCTTTGAAATGAAGTGAAATGAAATAAAGATGAATAAATAAAGATGTATTGAGTTTGTGCTTGAAATGTGCTTGAAATACTGTATTCTGCAAACTGTTAATAAATATTTCAATCAATCAAAAGAAGCCTCTTCTCTCTCAACTCTCTCTCTCTAAATGTGCTGTTTGGCTTCAATAATGATAGTATTAAGGTGAAAATGAAAAACTAAGTTGTAAATGTTCCTACCGTTCATTCAACACGAAAACATGCATTAAATATACAGAATAAGCATAGATAAATGTAATTAAACATGTTATAGTTGTAATAATGTTCCTGCCGTTCATTCAACACGAATATTCATTAATAAACATAACTAATTAAACATGTTATTATAGTTGTTAATGTTCCTACCGTTCATAAAACACGAAAACATGCAGCTATAAACAACAACAATGCTGCAGTCAGTGCGACTAGGACCCCACTAGGAGGACCCCTCTGACGGACACATAGCTGTCTACCACAATGCCTGTAGTTCCTAGTGGTGGGAAAATATAATGCATTCATTTTTTATCAATAATTTAAAATATAATATATTATTATTATTATATTATATTATATAAAATGTGTGTGTGTGTGTGTGTGTGTGTGTGTGTGTGTGTGTGTGTGTGTGTGTGTGTGTGTGTGTGTGTGTGTGTGTGTGTGTGTGTGTGTGTGTGTGTGTTGTGCGTGCGTGCGTGCGTGCGTGCGTGCGTGCGTGCGTGCGTGCGTGCGTGCGTGCGTGCGTGCCAAAGTTTCCCAAACAGTGGGTCAGGAGTCTATGGTCAGGAGTCAGGACTCATGTGGGTCGGGAGTCGGGACACAATTTTTATGGCTCCCTTTTAGTTTTTCTTTCCTATAATACATTTTGTTTTTAATGATTATTATTTCAAAACATTTAAAAAAAACATTGTAGGCCTACATTTCTTTATAAAAATAAGCATTATTATTATTTCTTCCATGAATTGAAAACAAATTCATATTTGTTTCAGTAATTTCAGGAAGAAATAAAAGAGGAACCCGAGAAATTCCATGAGTTGGAAAATAAATGTTTAAGAAGTAGGCCTATAGTGAAAATAGATCTGATATTTTCACTAGTTTGGGTCTGCATCATCACCCTATTTATGATTGATTGATTGATTGATTGATTGATTGATTGATTGATTTATTAACAGTTTGCAGAATGGGTACATTTCAAAATAAAGCACAACTCAATACAATATATTTTTTATAGAGGGAAAGACAGTAGGCTGACAGGAAATGGGAGAGAGATGCAGTTATTGCATGTAAAGGCCGTCGGGATCGGGAGTCGAGCCCGCGGCACACTGCCAGGCTCGGGCTATACCGGCCAAGGTGCCTGGAGCGCTGAGCCACGGCCACGCCACCATTTTCATATATGCACTACATTTGTTTACAAAAAACTTTGCCTTTATACCATATGTATAACATGTGTATAACGACACAATGTGACATAGGCCTAGCTCTGTATAATAATAATAATAATAATAATAATAACTAGAAAGCAGTTCCCTGCAGAAACTGCGTGGGCTCGCCAAAAGACGCAATGTATATAATGTACAGTAGAAAATGTATTAAAGCTGAAGGAAAAGTAAAAAAAAAGAATGTATAAAAATCTGTAAAAAGAATAAGCATAAATAACTGCATAAAGCGGAATAAAGTATGTGGAAGTAGTATGATGCCCAAAAAGTGGCAGAATAAAGTAAGTAAAGTATTACTGTAGCACGCCGTTTTTCATCATTTTTGAGGATTTGAAATTTTTTGATTTTTGATTTTTGATTTATTTATTTTTATCCTCGTTTTTCATCATTTTGGACCATGGGCTATAGCCCATATCGTACGGCATACTATAGCACGCCGTTTTTCATCATTTTTGAGGATTTGAAAAAAATGAAAAAAATGAAAAAACCAATGGGTTATAGCCCATGTTTTTTAATTTTTTTATTTCTTTTTTATCCTCGTTTTTCATCATTTTGGACCATGGGCTATAGCCCATATCGTACGGCATACTATAGCACGCCGTTTTTCATCATTTTTGAGGATTTGAAAAAAATGAAAAAATTAAAAAAAACGATGGGTTATAGCCCATGTTTTTTGAATTTTTGATAAAAAGAAAATATCCTTGTTTTTCATCATTTTGGACCATGGGCTATAGCCCATATCGTACGGCATACTATAGCACACCGTTTTTCATCATTTTTGAGGATTTAAAAAAAATGAAAAAACGATGGGTTATAGCCCATGTTTTTTGAATTTTTGGAGAAAAAAAATATCCTCGTTTTTCATCATTTTGGACCATGTTTTTTGAATTTTTGATTATTTGTTTTTATCCTCGTTTTTCATCGTGACCATGGACTATAGCCTTTCGCTTTTCCTTGATTTTCACCTTTTTTTAAATCCTCAACAATGATGAAGAATCGCGCACTATAGCGCGCCGCTCAATGACCTGAGACCATGGACCAATGAACCATGTAAATACAACACATTGAGCAGGGCACTGCAGGGAGTTGAACCCCGTTCCGGTAAACCAGAAGTCCGACACCAGTGCCTTAGTTTTTGTGTTGTTGTTCATTTACAGGTCCAGGTGAGTATACGCATGTGCGCCTGTGCGTGTGTAGGTGCATGTGTGCATGTGTGTGTGCACGCTTCAATGACCACTGTTGGACCCCATGGGGATCAAGGACCTCTGGGAGCCACCCATAATTCACAGCGGTCACAGCGAACTCTGTTGCATCACAACTGGTGGCCAACAGTCGTAACCAACACCGCCGCCGACCCACAGGAGAATACCATCGCACAGTGGTATCAGACCAACCACAATCAGCCAGCCCTCAAACCAAACCCTTCGACCGAGAAGAACTCAAAACTGCAATGGGAAAGTTGAAACCCGGCAAAGCAGCAGGGATTGATGACATACTGGCAGAAATTATACAGCACCTGGAACCTAACGCAAAGACCTGGATCGTGGGGATGCTGAATACATGCATGGCACAGAAAACCATCCCTTCTGTCTGGAGAAAGGCCAAAGTGGTTGCAATCCCCAAACCTGGCAAAGACCCATCATCCCCAAAGAGCTACAGGCTGACTGCAAGGCTGATATGCTCTGGCTTGGCAGCCTGACTTTCTACACTGGCTGACTGGCGGAGCTGACTGGCTGCGTTGGCTGACTGGGCAGGCTTGCTGGCTAGCTGGCTTGCTGGGCTCCCTGAGGGAAGCTTTGGGATGGATCTCTATGGGCATCGGCTTGTGTTGAGCCTTCCAACGGCGTCTACCTTGATCTCCGTCCTAAGAAAGAAAGACAGAAAAAGAAAGACACACACAAACCCAACTATGCAGCTTCCACCTGAGGAACCGAGACGCAAAAAAATAACTGAGCGTCACTTGGGATGGTCACAAACTCTCCAACCATACCCACCCCATGTATCATGGAGTTACACTGGACAGAACACTCTTCTTCAAAAAACACCTGGAGAACACAAAAGCCACGGTAAACACCCACAATAACATCCTGTGAAAACTAGTGAACTCCAAGTGGGCCGCAGACCCACAAACAATCTGTGCAACTGCCATGGCCTGTCTTTCTCTACAGCAGAGTATGCCTGCTCAAGCTGGAGCCGATCACGTCACACCAAATTGGTCGACACAGCCCTAAATGACACCTGTCGCATCATCACGGGATGCGTCAAGACAACACCTGTCCCGTGCCTTTATGCGCTAGCCGGCACCTCACCCCGCACATCAGACGACTGTGCATCGCTCAAGATGAATGGAGAACACAGGAGATAGACAGTGAAGTTCGGGATGAACGAAGGAAAGTCTGGAATGAAATGATAGAGAACACCTCACACAGACATAGTTTCCTTTCGTGGCTGTTTACATTCGAGGGTCGCCGGTCCTCTCGAACGGAACAGTTTAACGTCATGCCCAGGACGAAAAGATACAGAGAACACCAACATGACAAATAACAGCAGGAAGGCATGGGCCACAATCCACCGTCTTGGCAAAGACCACACCACCCATAATTCACAACGGTCACAGCAAACTCTGTTGCATCACAACTGGTGTAGGTATTGGATGGAGCCTGCACACAACAGGTATAAGAAAGACGTTCTGATCTTCATCAGGTCATGTGTACACAAAACATACATTTTATACTAAGGGAGTGCCCCCATTAACCAATCAAAACACCACATTTTGGTGCCCCTCCCATCACTGCAGGTGTGACACGTCAACCCTGAGTGAGTAGGTGGGGACCCAGACATATTGTTGTAAATATAGTCTGTTCAGAAATGTTAGTGCCTCTCATATAGCTTGTAGGTGATGCAGAGGAGGGAAATGGGTCGGTAGCTCTTCAGGGATAATGGGTCTTTGCCAGGTATAGGGATTGCAACCACTTTGGCCTTTTTCCAGACAGAAGGGATGGTTTTATGTGCTATGCATGTGTTCAGCATCCCCACAAGCCAGGTATTTGCGTTAGGTCCCAGGTTCTGTATAATTTCTGCCAGTATGTCATCAATCCCTGCTGCTTTTCCGGGTTTCAACTTTCCCATTGCAGTTTCGAGTTCTTCTAGGTCGAAGGGTTTGGTTTGAGGGCTGGCTGATTGTGGTTGGTCTGATACCACTGTGCGATGGTATTCTATGTGGGTCGGTGGCGGTGTTGGTTATGACTGTTGGCCACCAGTTGTGACCAAGACCGCCACCGACCCACAGGAGAATACCATCGCACAGTGGTATCAGACCAACCACAATCAGCCAGCCCTCAAACCAAACCCTTCGACCTAGAAGAACTTGAAACTGCAATGGGAAAGTTGAAACCCGGAAAAGCAGCAGGGATTGATGACCTACTGGCAGAAATGATACAGCACCTGGGACCTAACGGAAAGACCTGGCTTGTGGGGATGTTGAACACATGCATAGCACAGAAAACCATCCCTTCTGTCTGGAAAATGGCCAAAGTGGTTGCAATCCCTAAACCTGGCAAAGACCCATTATCCCCAAACCGACCCATGTCCCTCCTCTGCATCACCTGTCCTACAAGCTCTATGAGAGGCTGCTACTCCAACGCCTCGTTGCCACTCATAAACACCAAGCTGACTAAAGACCAAGCTGGTTTCCGTCCCGGCCGCTCCTGTGCTGGACATAGCTCAACCTCACCCAACACATTGAGAATGGGTTTGAGGGAAAACAAATAACTGGAGCAGCATTCAGAGATCTCTCTGCTGCCTACGACACTGTCCAACACCGCACAATGGTCAGGAAAAGCCTCCTCAACTACAGGCGTTTCTATGTCCAGTTAAATGACCAGAGGAGTAAATGGAAAGACCAAAAGAACGGCCTCCCACAAGGTAGCGTGCTCGCCCCCCTCCTTTTCAATATCTACACAAACGACCAGCCACTACCCAATGCCAGCGTTTCATCTACGCCGACGACCTCTGCATTACGACCCAACAAGCAGACTTCCAGAAGATTGAGTCTGTCCTTGAAAGTGCCCTCCAAGAAATGTCAAGCTACTACAATACAACCACCTGAAACCCAACCCATAGAGAACACCTCACACACGCATAGTTTCCTTTCGTGGCTGTTTACATTCGAGGGTCGCCGGTCCTCTTAAACGGAACAGTTTAACGTCATGCCCAGGACGAAAAGATATAGAGAACACCAACATGACAAATAACAGCAGGAAGGCATGGGCCACAATCCACCGTCTTGGCAAAGACCACACCACCCATTATTCACAACAGTCACAGCAAACTATGTTGCATCACAACTGGTGTAGGTATTGGATGGAGCCCGCACACCACAGGTATAAGAAAGACGTTCTTTATTGAAATACTAACGACGTTTCGATCTATTTGATCTTCATCAGGTCATGTGTACACAAAACATACACTTTTATACTAAGGGAGTGCCCCCATTAACCAATCAAAACACCACATTCTGGTGCCCCTCCCATCACTGCAGGTGTGACACGTCAACCCTGAGCGAGTAGGTGGGGACCCAGACATATTGATGTAAATATAGTCTAACATAACATCAGTAGCATTACAAAGTTATTGTGACAGTAATAATTGCTATAGTGTGTGTTCAGTAACAGGAATATTCCTGTCTCTCCAGCTCTTTAATAAATAGAAAAGGGTTTAATCAGGAGTTGTATTAGCCACAGGATAATCTAAGCGGTGGATATTGCTCTTGTCTTTATGTATGTAAATTGTTGTTTGTGTTATGTCAAATGCGTGTATGTGTGTTCTGCATACTTGGCTGCTGTGTTGCAAGATAAATTTCAGTGTGAACAGACAATAAAGTACCATATCATATATATCATATCGTCACCTTATTAAACTAATGGCCTAAGTAATGGACCAATGAACCATGTAAATACAACACATTGAGCAGGGCACTGCAGGGAGTTGAACCCCGTTCCGGTAAACCAGAAGTCCGACACCAGTGCCTTAGTTTTTGTGTTGTTGTTCATTTACAGGTCCAGGTGTGCATACGCATGTGCGCCTGTGCGTACTGTGTAGGTGCATGTGTGCATGTGTGTGTGCACGCTTTAATGACCACTGTTGGACCCCATGGGGATCAAGGACCTCTGGGAGCCACCCATAATTCACAACGGTCACAGCAAACTCTGTTGCATCAAGACCTGGCTCGTGGGGATGCTGAATACATGCATGGCACAGAAAACCATCCCTTCTGTCTGGAGAAAAGCCAAAGTGGTTGCAATCCCCAAACCTGGCAAAGACCCATCATCCTCAAAGAGCTACCGACCCATTTCCCTCCTCTGCATCACCTACAAGAGAGGCTGCTACTCCAACGCCTCATACCACTCATAGACACCAAGCTGACTAAAGACCAAGCTGGTTTCCGTCCCGTCCTGTGCTGGACAGAGCTCAACCTCACCCAACACATTGAGGATGGGTTTGAGGGAAAACAAATAACTGGAGCAGCAACTGGAGGGCGAAGCAAGCACGCAGGCAGCTTGTGCCTGCCTGCGTGCCTGCCTGCCTTCCTCATGTGGAAGCTGCATAGTTGAGTTTGTGTGTGTGTTTCTTTTTCTGTCTTTCTTTCTTAGGACGAAGATCAAGGTAGACGCCGTTGGAAGGCTCAACACAAGCCGATGCCCCTAGAGATCCATCCCAAAGCTTCCCTCAGGGAGTCCAGCAAGCCAGCTAGCCAGCAAGCCCGCCCAGTCAGCCAACGCAGCCAGCCAGCTCCGCCAGTCAGCCAGTGTAGAAAGTCAGGCTGCCAAGCCAGCGCACATCAGCCCTTGCAGTCAACCATTGTAGCCATACCAGCCTTGCTCAGTCAGCTCAGCCAGGCCTCTCTCGAGGCCTGGCTCTCTGTCTGCCTGGCCCGGTCTGCCCCGCCCTGCCTTGCAGCAACAGAACCAGCCTTGCTGGCAAGCCAGCCAGCTCAGAATACGAGCTCAGCAAGCCAGCGCAGCTGGCAAGCACGCAGTTAGTCTAAACCAGTTTCAGACTGGCAGGCCAAGGCAGACAGACAGGAAGACCGAGGCGCCTAGGCAGGCAGACAGGCCAGGAAGGCAACAAAGTGCAGGCAGGGGGACTGTCCGGCCTAAGGCTGCGCTGCAAGGGTTGGAGCCTGGCCAGCTCCTGCTGGTCTAGACTGAGTGGCTGTGGCTGCACAGTAAGGCTGCGGTAACCTAGTCTGGGCTTGCTGCTGCACTGGCTTGCTCAGCACGCATTCTGAGCTGGCTGGCTTTCCAGAAAGGCTGGTTCTGTTGCTGCAAGGCAGGGCAGGGCAGACCGGGCCAGGCAGACAGAGAGCCAGGCCTCAAGAGAGGCCTGGCTGAGCTGACTGAGCAAGGCTGGTATGGCTGCAATGGCTGACTGCAAGGGCTGATATGCTCTGGCTTGGCAGCCTGACTTTCTACACTGGCTGACTGGCGGAGCTGACTGGCTGCGTTGGCTGACTGGGCAGGCTTGCTGGCTAGCTGGCTTGCTGTGCTCCCTGAGGGAAGCTTTGGGATGGATCTCTAGGGGCATCGGCTAGTGTTGAGCCTTCCTATGGCGTCTACCTTGATCTCCGTCCTAAGAAAGAAAGACAGAAAAAGAAAGACACACAAACCCAACTATGCAGCTTCCACCTGAGGAACCGAGACGCGAGAAAAGAACTGAGCGTCACTTGGGATGGTCACAAACTCTCCAACCATACCCACCCCATGTATCTTGGAGTTACACTGGACAGGACACTCTTCTTCAAAAAAACACCTGGAGAACACAAAAGCCACGGTCAACACCCACAATAACATCCTGTGAAAACTAGTGAACTCCCAAGTGGGGCGCAGACCCACAAACAATCCGTGCAACTGCCATGGCCCTGTCTTTCTCTACAGCAGAGTATGCCTGCTCAAGCTGGAGCCGATCACGTCACACCAAATTGGTCGACACAGCCCTAAATGACACCTGTCGCATCATCACGGGATGGGTCAAGAAAACACCTGTCCCGTCCGTGCCTTTATGCGCTAGCCGGCACCTCCCCCCGCACATCAGACGACTGTGTAACGCTCAAGATGAATGGAAAACACAGGAGATAGACAGTGAAGTCTGGAATGAAATGATAGAGAACACCTCACACACAGTTTCCTTTCGTGGCTGTTTACATTCGAGGGTCGCCGGTCCTCTCAAACGGAACAGTTTAACGTCATGCCCAGGACGAAAAGATATAGAGAACACCATAATGACAAATGACAAATAACAGCAGGAAGGCATGGGCCACAATCCACCGTCTTGGCAAAGACCACACCACCCATAATTCACAACGGTCACAGCAAATTCTGTTGCATCACAACTAGTGTAGGTATTGGATGGAGCCCGCACACCACAGGTATAAGAAAGACGTGATGCAGAGGAGGGAAATGGGTCGGTAGCTCTTCGGGGATAATGGGTCTTTGCCAGGTTTAGGGATTGCAACCACTTTGGCCTTTTTCCAGACAGAAGGGGTGGTTTTCTGTTCTGTGCATGTGTTCAGCATCCCCACAAGCCAGGGCCTTGAGTTAGGTCCCAGGTGCTGTATCATTTCTGCCAGTAGGTCATCAATCCCTGCTGCTTTTCCGGGTTTCAACTTTCCCATTGCAGTTTCAAGTTCTTCTAGGTCGAAGGGTTTGGTTTGAGTGATGGCTGATTATGGTTGGTCTGATACCACTGTGCGATGGTATTCTATGTGGGTCGGTGGCGGTGTTGGTTACAACTGTTGGCCACCAGTTGTGACCAAGACCGCCACCAACCCACAGGAGAATACCATCGCACAGTGGTATCAGACCAACCACAATCAGCCAGCCTTCAAACCAAACCCTTCGACCTAGAAGAACGTGAAACTGCAATGGGAAAGTTGAAACCCGGAAAAGCAGCAGGGATTGATGACCTACTAGCAGAAATGATACAGCACCTGGGACCTAACGGAAAGACCTGGCTTGTGGGGATGCTGAACACATGCATAGCACAGAAAACCATCCCTTCTGTCTGGAAAAAGGCCAAAGTGGTTGCAATCCCTAAACCTGGCAAAGACCCATTATCCCCAAAGAGCTACCGACCCATTTCCCTCCTCTGCATCACCTACAAGCCTATCCCGTCACACCAAATTGGTCGACACAGCCCTAAATGACACCTGTGGCATCATCATAGGATGCATCAAGACAACACCTGACCCTGTCCCAACACCTGTTTACATTCGAGGGTCGCCGGTCCTCTCGAACGGAACAGTTTAACGTCATGCCCAGGACGAAAAGATATAGAGAACACCAACATGACAAATAACAGCAGGAAGGCATGGGCCACAATCCACCGTCTTGGCAAAGACCACACCACCCATAATTCACAACGGTCACAGCAAACTCTATTGCATCACAACTGGTGTAGTTATTGGATGGAGCCCGCACACCACCAAAAAAAAGAAAAACAACATACTATAGTATGCCCTCCGTGACCATGTACTTTAGCCTTTCGCTTTTCTGCAATTTAACCTTTTTTCAAATCCTCAACAATGATGAAGAATCGCGCACTATAGCGTGCCACTTAATGACCTTGACCAATATCAATGACCTTGAGCAGTATAAATTACCTTCAATAAGACTAGTAAATGACCTTGACCAGTATAAATGACCTTGACAAGTACAAATGACCTTGACCAGTATAAATGACCTTCACCAGTAGAAATGACCGTGACCAGTATATGACTGTGACCAGTATAAATTACCTTCATGAGACTAGTAATTGACCTTGACCAGTATAAATGACCTTTAGAAGACTAGTAAATGATCTTCACCAGTATAAATGACCTTTAGAAGACTAGTAAATGATCTTCACCAGTATAAATGACCTTGACCAGTATGCGGTCCGTGACCATGGACTATAGCCTTTTGCTTTTCCTTGATTTTCACCTTTAAAAAATCCTCAACAATGATGAAGAATCGCACACTATAGCGCGCCGCTCAATGACCTGAGACCATGGACCAATGAATGAAATACAACACATTGAGCAGGGCACCTCAGGGAGTTGAACCCCGTTCCGGTAAACCAGAAGTCCGACACCAGTGCCTTAGTTTTTGTGTTGTTGTTCATTTAAAGGTCCAGGTGTGCATACGCATGTGCCCCTGTGTGTGTAGGTGCATGTGTGTGCACGCTTCAATGACCACTGTTGGACCCAATGGCGATCAAGGACCTCAGGGAGCCACCCATAATTCACAACGGTCACAGCGAACTCTGTTGCATCACAACTGGTGGCCAACAGTCGTAACCAACACCGCCACGACCCACAGGAGAATACCATCGCACAGTGGTATCAGACCAACCACAATCAGCCAGCCCTCAAACCAAACCCTT
The DNA here is from genome assembly GCF_964188405.1 of Protomyctophum parallelum. Classification (NCBI taxonomy): domain Eukaryota; kingdom Metazoa; phylum Chordata; class Actinopteri; order Myctophiformes; family Myctophidae; genus Protomyctophum; species Protomyctophum parallelum. The sequence goes on along the minus strand of NC_139701.1, from coordinate 44,291,547 downwards.
CGACCTAGAAGAACTCAAAACTGCAATGGGAAAGTTGAAACCCGGAAAAGCAGCAGGGATTGATGACATACTGGCAGAAATTATACAGCACCTGGAACCTAACGCAAAGACCTGGCTCGTGGGGATGCTGAACACATGCATGGCACAGAAAACCATCCCTTCTGTCTGGAGAAAAGCCAAAGTGGTTGCAATCCCCAAACCTGGCAAAGACCCATCATCCTCAAAGAGCTACCGACCCATTTCCCTCCTCTGCATCACCTACAAGAGAGGCTGCTACTCCAACGCCTCATACCACTCATAGACACCAAGCTGACTAAAGACCAAGCTGGTTTCCGTCCCGTCCTGTGCTGGACAGAGCTCAACCTCACCCAACACATTGAGGATGGGTTTGAGGGAAAACAAATAACTGGAGCAGCAACTGGAGGGCGAAGCAAGCACGCAGGCAGCTTGTGCCTGCCTGCGTGCCTGCCTGCCTTCCTCATGTGGAAGCTGCATAGTTGAGTTTGTGTGTGCGTTTCTTTTTCTGTCTTTCTTTCTTAGGACGAAGATCAAGGTAGACGCCGTTGGAAGGCTCAACACAAGCCGATGCCCCTAGAGATCCATCCCAAAGCTTCCCTCAGGGAGTCCAGCAAGCCAGCTAGCCAGCAAGCCCGCCCAGTCAGCCAACGCAGCCAGCCAGCTCCGCCAGTCAGCCAGTGTAGAAAGTCAGGCTGCCAAGCCAGCGCACATCAGCCCTTGCAGTCAACCATTGTAGCCATACCAGCCTTGCTCAGTCAGCTCAGCCAGGCCTCTCTCGAGGCCTGGCTCTCTGTCTGCCTGGCCCGGTCTGCCCCGCCCTGCCTTGCAGCAACAGAACCAGCCTTGCTGGCAAGCCAGCCAGCTCAGAATACGAGCTCAGCAAGCCAGCGCAGCTGGCAAGCACGCAGTTAGTCTAAACCAGTTTCAGACTGGCAGGCCAAGGCAGACAGACAGGAAGACCGAGGCGCCTAGGCAGGCAGACAGGCCAGGAAGGCAACAAAGTGCAGGCAGGGGGACTGTCCGGCCTAAGGCTGCGCTGCAAGGGTTGGAGCCTGGCCAGCTCCTGCTGGTCTAGACTGAGTGGCTGTGGCTGCACAGTAAGGCTGCGGTAACCTAGTCTGGGCTTGCTGCTGCACTGGCTTGCTCAGCTCGCATTCTGAGCTGGCTGGCTTTCCAGAAAGGCTGGTTCTGTTGCTGCAAGGCAGGGCAGGGCAGACCGGGCCAGGCAGACAGAGAGCCAGGCCTCAAGAGAGGCCTGGCTGAGCTGACTGAGCAAGGCTGGTATGGCTGCAATGGCTGACTGCAAGGGCTGATATGCTCTGGCTTGGCAGCCTGACTTTCTACACTGGCTGACTGGCGGAGCTGACTGGCTGCGTTGGCTGACTGGGCAGGCTTGCTGGCTAGCTGGCTTGCTGTGCTCCCTGAGGGAAGCTTTGGGATGGATCTCTAGGGGCATCGGCTAGTGTTGAGCCTTCCTATGGCGTCTACCTTGATCTCCGTCCTAAGAAAGAAAGACAGAAAAAGAAAGACACACAAACCCAACTATGCAGCTTCCACCTGAGGAACCGAGACGCGAGAAAAGAACTGAGCGTCACTTGGGATGGTCACAAACTCTCCAACCATACCCACCCCATGTATCTTGGAGTTACACTGGACAGGACACTCTTCTTCAAAAAAACACCTGGAGAACACAAAAGCCACGGTCAACACCCACAATAACATCCTGTGAAAACTAGTGAACTCCCAAGTGGGGCGCAGACCCACAAACAATCCGTGCAACTGCCATGGCCCTGTCTTTCTCTACAGCAGAGTATGCCTGCTCAAGCTGGAGCCGATCACGTCACACCAAATTGGTCGACACAGCCCTAAATGACACCTGTCGCATCATCACGGGATGGGTCAAGAAAACACCTGTCCCGTCCGTGCCTTTATGCGCTAGCCGGCACCTCCCCCCGCACATCAGACGACTGTGTAACGCTCAAGATGAATGGAAAACACAGGAGATAGACAGTGAAGTCTGGAATGAAATGATAGAGAACACCTCACACACACAGTTTCCTTTCGTGTCCGTTTACATTCGAGGGTCGCCGGTCCTCTCGAACGGAACAGTTTAACGTCATGCCCAGGACGAAAAGATATAGAGAACACCATAATGACAAATAACAGCAGGAAGGCATGGGCCACAATCCACCGTCTTGGCAAAGACCACACCACCCATAATTCACAACGGTCACAGCAAACTCTGTTGCATCACAACTGGTGTAGGTATTGGATGGAGCTCGCACACCACAGGTATAAGAAAGACGTGATGCAGAGGAGGTTAATGGGTCGGTAGCTCTTCGGGGATAATGGGTCTTTGCCAGGTTTAGGGATTGCAACTACTCCAGCCTTTTTCCAAACAGAAGGGATGGTTTTCTGTGCTATGCATGTGTTCAGCATCCCCACAAGCCAGGTTCTTGCGATAGGTCCCAGGTGCTGTATCATTTCTGCAAGTATGCCATCAATCCCTGCTGCTTTTCCGGGTTTCCACTTTCCCATTGCAGTTTCACGTTCTTCTAAGTCGAAGGGTTTGGTTTGAGGGCTGGCTGATTGTGGTTGGTCTGATACCACTGTGCGATGGTATTCTATGTGGGTCGGTGGCGGTGTTGGTTACAACTGTTGGCCACCAGTTGTGACCAAGACCGCCACCGACCCACAGGAGAATACCATCGCACAGTGGTATCAGACCAACCACAATCAGCCAGCCCTCAAACCAAACCCTTCGACCTAGAAGAACTTGAAACTGCAATGGGAAAGTTGAAACCCGGAAAAGCAGCAGGGATTGATGACCTACTGGCAGAAATGTTACAGCACCTGGGACCCAACGCAAAGACCTGGCTTGTGGGGATGCTGAACACATGCATAGCACAGAAAACCATCCCTTCTGTCTGGGAAAAGGCCAAAGTGGTTGCAATCCCTAAACCTGGCAAAGACCCATTATCCACAAAGAGCTACCGACCCATTTCCCTCTGCATCACCTACAAGGCTATATGAGAAGCTGCTACTCCAACGCCTTGTTGCCACTCATAGATACCAAGCTGACTAAAGACCAAGCTGGTTTCCGTCCCAGCCGCTCCTGTGCTGGACAGAGCTCAACCTCACCCAACACATTGAGGATGGGTTTGAGGGGAAACAAATAACTGGAGCAGCATTCAGAGATCTCTCTGCTGCCTACGACACTGTCCAACACCGCACAATGGTCAGGAAAAGCCTCCTCAACAACAGGCGCTTCTATGTCCAGTTAAATGACCAGAGGAGTAAATGGAAAGCCCAAAAGAACGGCCTCCAACAAGGTAGCGTGCTCGCCCCCCTCCTTTTCAATATCTACACAAACGACCAGCCACTACCCAATGCCTAATGCCAGCGTTTCATCTACGCCGACAACCTCTGCATTACGACCCAACAAGCAGACTTCCAGAAGATTGAGTCTGTCCTTGAAAGTGCCCTCCAAGAAATGTCAAGCTACTACAATACAACCACCTGAAACCCAACCTATAGAGAACACCTCACACACACATAATTTCCTTTCGTGGCCGTTTACATTCGAGGGTCGCTGGTCCTCTCGAACGGAACAGTTTAACGTCATGCCCAGGACGAAAAGATATAGAGAACACCAACATGTCAAATAACAGCAGGAAGGCATGGGCCACAATCCACCGTCTTGGCAAAAACCACACCACCCATAATTCACAACGGTCACAGCAAACTCTGTTGCATCACAACTGGTGTAGGTATTGGATGGAGCAGGAGCCCGCACACCACAGGTATAAGAAAGACGTTCTTTGTTGAAATACTGACAGCGTTTCGATCCATTTGATCTTCATCAGGTCATGTGTACACAAAACATACACTTTTATACTAAGGGAGTGCCCCCATTAAACAATCAAAATACCACATTTTGGTGCCCCTCCCATCACTGCAGGTGTGACACGTCAACCCTGAGTGAGTAGGTGGGCACCCAGACATATTGATGTAAATATAGTCTGTTCAGAAATTGTAGTGCCTCTCATAGAGCTTGTAGGTGATGCAGAGGAGGGAAATGGGTCGGTAGCTCTTCGGGGATAATGGGTCTTTGCCAGGTTTAGGGATTGCAACTACTCCAGCCTTTTTCCAAACAGAAGGGATGGTTTTCTGTGCTATGCATGTGTTCAGCATCCCCACAAGCCAGGTCCTTGCGATAGGTCCCAGGTGCTGTATCATTTCTGCCAGTATGCCATCAATCCCTGCTGCTTTTCCGGGTTTCAACTTTCCCATTGCAGTTTCACGTTCTTCTAAGTCGAAGGGTTTGGTTTGAGGGCTGGCTGATTGTGGTTGGTCTGATACCACTGTGCGATGGTATTCTATGTGGGTCGGTGGCGGTGTTGGTTACAACTGTTGGCCACCAGTTGTGACCAAGACCGCCACCGACCCACAGGAGAATACCATCGCACAGTGGTATCAGACCAACCACAATCAGCCAGCCCTCAAACCAAACCCTTCGACCTAGAAGAACTTGAAACTGCAATGGGAAAGTTGAAACCCGGAAAAGCAGCAGGGATTGATGACCTACTGGCAGAAATGTTACAGCACCTGGGACCCAACGCAAAGACCTGGCTTGTGGGGATGCTGAACACATGCATAGCACAGAAAACCATCCCTTCTGTCTGGGAAAAGGCCAACGTGGTTGCAATCCCTAAACCTGGCATAGACCCATTATCCACAAAGAGCTACCGACCCATTTCCCTCTGCATCACCTACAAGGCTATATGAGAAGCTGCTACTCCAACGCCTTGTTGCCACTCATAGATACCAAGCTGACTAAAGACCAAGCTGGTTTCCGTCCCAGCCGCTCCTGTGCTGGACAGAGCTCAACCTCACCCAACACATTGGGTTTGAGGGGAAACAAATAACTGGAGCAGCATTCAGAGATCTCTCTGCTGCCTACGACACTGTCCAACACCGCACAATGGTCAGGAAAAGCCTCCTCAACAACAGGCGCTTCTATGTTGTTAAATAACCAGAGGAGTAAATGGAAAGCCGAAAAGAACGGCCTCCCACAAGGTAGCGCGCTCGCCCCCCTCCTTTTCAATATCTAAACAAACGACCAGCCACTTGAAACCCAACCCATCAAAAACCCAACTATGCAGCTTCCACCTGAGGAACCGAGACGCAAAAAAAGAACTGAGCATCACAAACTCTCAAACCATACCCACCCCATGTAACTTGGAGTTACACTGGACAGTTTAACGTCATGCCCAGGACGAAAAGTTATAGAGAACACCAACATGACAAACCCTACACTTAAACCCTCTATATTTAATAAAAAACAATTCTGGACAGGAATCCTGTATTGCAGGGGTGCCCAAAAGGTACATCGTGATCTACCAGTAATCACAAAGGCTGTGCAGGTAGACCATATGGCATGCCCCTGTATATAATCTATCACTTGAATTAAGGTGACTTGACACCAGCTCAAATGTTGCACACAAACATCAGTAGCAAAAGTACAAAGTTATTGTGACAGTAATAATTGCTATAGTGTGTGTTCAGTAACAGGAATATTCCTGTCTCTCCAGCTCTTTAATAAATAGAAAAGGGTTTAATCAGGAGTTGTAGTAGCCACAGGATAATCTAAGCGGTGGATATTGCTCTTTTCTTCATGTCTTTATGTATGTAAATTGTCTTGTTGTTTGTGTTATGTCAAATGCGTGTATATGTGTTCTGCATATACTTGGCTGCTGTGTTGCAAGTTACTGAACACACACTATAGCAATGATTACTGTCACACTATAGAGCTATTTAACACTGTTACTGAACACACACTATAGCAATGATTACTGTCACAATATAGAGCTATTTAACACTGTTACTGAACACACACACTATAGCAATGATTACTGTCACAATATAGAGCTATTTAACACTGTTACTGAACACACACTATAGCAATGATTACTGTCACACTATAGAGCTATTTAACACTGTTACTGAACACACACTATAGCAATGATTACTGTCACAATACAGAGCAATTTAATTTAGGTAACCAAATTGACCCCAATAGTAGATCTTTACACTCTCAATAGTTCAATTGTTGTTAAGCATCTGCTTAATTTCCAAAAAAACTACACAATTAGAGAATGTAGAAGATTGCTACTTTTGATCCTTTGATTATATAATGCTGATTGTAGCATAGTGGTTAGTGACTGAGCCCGGGATCGTTTCCCACCAATTTCAAAGAATGTTTGTTGCTTCGTGCCAATTTTCACAGAATGTCTGTCCTTTTACCTACCAAACAATACTATTTTCACCTCTAGTCGATTATTTATTCAGCGTTTGAGCCACGGACCAACATTTGAGGCCATCTAGTCTCTCAGACCCATTTGAGCCACTGACCACCATTGTGAGAGTCTATTAATGTGAAATGGTGGTCCGTGGCTCAAACATGTTATCACTTTTGAAGTTACTTGTTGTGTTTAGATATGTAAATACTACTCTTTAAAGCCGTGTTTCGGTAGTCGAGTGGGTACTGTCGACGGTTAGTAAACATTGAGGCCGGGCATAGTTGTTTATAAACCTTCGACACTAACCATTCGGCTACTGAAACACTGTTTTACAGTTTCGTACAAACAGTCAAACATCATATATAAACATCATAACAAGTAACTTCAAGTGATAGACGTTTGAACACACAAACAACAACAGCGTTAAGTATTAAATAACATTTAATCACTTACTTGCTCCGAAGACGGACCTGCGATGGTGACGTGGCACGTTCCAAACAAACACTGACCAAACCTACCTCCACGCGTCTCTTCCGTATTTGAGGCCGAGGGCGGCGTCACTTCCTTCCGGTGTGAGGCCACGCCCGCGAGATTTAACCGCGAATCTATTGTAGTCATTGTAGTCCTCTACGTTACATCCGGGTCCCTTGGTCCCATCCGCTTCTCATTGTCTGAACGCGTGAATATATATATATATATATTTTTTTTTACAATAACGTTATTTGTCAGAAAGGAAGCCATTGAGGGTTAAAATGGGTCTTAATGCTTCCAACTCATATAACTGTCACCAACAACACTTTTAATGATATTACATGAAGCAGACAGCCCTGTGATGAAACCTTTAGCATTACACTGTGGTTAATACGTTTTTATTCACAATGGAATGTTATTGTACTCTTAATATATCATGGTGTAGCACAGCACAGTAGATTCATATTTCAATCGATCTGGGATGTTAAAATTGTGCAAAACTCTGTTCAATGAATGGCCTCTTCTGCTACATTAAACATTACTAAACATTAAACGTTACTTATACCTGTTATTGAGACTCCTATAGAGCATGTTGACATGGATAGCTTGGTTAGTAGTATCTCTGTTATAGTTAATGCAGTTTGATTAAATTAATAGCCTATTTTATTAGACAAAAATGTCAACAGATTACCGATGTCAGACAGATGTCAGTCACCCTCTTGGGGTTCCTAGAAAGATGTCCGTGAGGGCTTAGCAGTCACTACTTATAGAAATGACCAGTTGCCCTCTGAAAGATCTGAGGAAACAGCAGTCCTACCTCCACCACTGTACCACACCCCAATATCCCTATCTGGTCAGCATATAACTCAATCCTGGCATTTGAGAAGCCTTTGACAGAGAGGTCTTCGTGCTTTGCATTTGAGATGAGATGAGATTCAATGTATTGTCAATGTACAGTACAGTACAGTACAGTACAGTACAGTGCAGTACAGTACAGTGCAGTACAGTACAGCACAGCACAGCGAAAAGTATTTTCTCATCTCACCAAAAATACTTTTCACTGTAGGCCTACTGTACTTGTAGGCCTACTGTGATTTGATTGCAGCTCTACCTTATGAATGGCAACACTGATAACAGTCCTGAAGCAGACACAACGGATGTAGGCCTACTGCATGATCACTGGAATACCGATAAGCTTGGACCCAACACAATAGATAGAAGATTAGTTTATTGTTTGTTTGTTTATTGAATGGATCCCCATTAGCTGACGCCGTGGCGACAGCTAGTCTTCCTGGGGTCCATATAAAATACATACAAAAAATACATACGGTAATTACAAATACATTCAACAAAGGTAAATTCATGAAAATACATAATAACAATTTATTCTATAAAATTAATTGCAACATAATGAGAATAACATTATGGTCATGTGGTCAGCTGTAGCAAGTGTTCCTTTAAAGCATATTTGAAAGATAATTTATGTTGTGTTATATTAATGTGAGGTGGTAACATGTTCCAAAATGATATTGATCGATACATAACTGTTTGTTTAAGGAGGTTCGTTTTTGGAGCAGGGAGTGATAAATAACCAAGGCTTGCAATTCTGGTGTTATGATTATGTCTGTCACTCGATTTTAATAACTGTAACTGGCTTGATGGAGCCTGGAAATAGGCACATACAGTATAATGGCCCTACCCTACCAACAAGGCATATACCACCATTAGATCTCCACATATGGAGCTGACCTGTTCTGACATTCCATATGTTGATCTGACCTCATCAAACCCTGTACACTCAAGATACGCTCCATATATGGCCAGACCTCATCAAACCCTGTAAAGACACTGCCCCCGCTGCCACCCTTAGATCTCCATATATGGAGCTGACCCGTTCTGACATTCCATTATGTTGATCTGACCGAATGAAACCCTACACACTCAAGACACGCTCCATATATGGCATGTTTTATTAAAAAAAACTGTTAGGCGATTTTTCATTCTGTGAATCCATAGTTGGTGTCTTTGAAGGCCGATAACAGCAACTAAGCTACCACTTGGGAACTGCTATCATGTTGAAATATTATCTATTTAAATAAAAAAAACATTTGAATGTCCCTCACTAGTGAAAATCCTGGTCTGAGCCCATGGACTATTTTAAGCAATAATTAAATCACCAAAGCACCAAATATAAATGCTGCAACCTGAGAAGGGGAAAAAAATACATCATTGTCTTCAGTGTGAATCAACTTCTTTATTTTTTTCTTCTTTTTTCGTTGTTATTATTATTGATGTCAGGTCAGCCATTTTGACAGCAAAGGAAAGGTTTCAAAGTGAACTTCACAGGGAATGTGTTCAGTTGATAGTGAGGGACAAGCATGCATGGCAGAGGTAGAGTGGTAGAGTGGTCGCCTGGGAAACGGTAAGGTTCACAGTTCCATCCCTGTGGGACTCCCCCACTGTCGAGGTGATCCTTAATTGAGCCAGACACTTAACCCTCATTTAACCCATTTTGACCTGGGAACGATTCTACAAATGTCTTCTAAATCATGACAGTTTTCTGAGAAAAACCCCATGTTTTCGTTCTCACACATTCTCATGCCAAGGACCCCCAAAAATATATGAAATTGACCGCCGACCCCCATCTGAAAATATGTTGTTCCAGGGACCCCCCCCCCTACAAGCTTGTAGATCTGCTATTTTTCAATAGCTATACTATAACATAATCCTTAAAACACCAACAGGTAAAAGGTGCCATATAAATTAGCGGTGGGCAAAAAAAGAAGTGATTCATGGATATAGCGCAATTTTTAATGCCACAATATAAAAATGGAATCGCAAAGTATAGGCCTATAATAAAAGCAAAGTAACTTCGAAACGCAATATAGATCAAATCGGCACCCTAGGTATCAATATCGTCCCACCCCTAATATAAATGCGCCATTTGATGATACGACACATAATTAGCTTGTAGATCAGCTCTTTTTGATGATCTGCTGTTATAATACAGATTATACACTAGGCTAAACAAGGCATGAATGAATCACCCACACACATACAGTATGGTGAAACCATACAGTGAAAAAGATGAATAAATATACAGAGAAACTTACAGATGTTTTCTTTTACTTTCAGAAATACCACACAGTGTAGCAAATCAATACTCAAGTCCTGCATTCAAAATTTTAAATTTGAAAAACCTTTTATGATAAAGAAAAAAGAAAAAAAAAGCCGATCTACAAGCTCAAATGTTGCGATTCGTTTTGAGCTTGTAGATTCGCTATTTTCACACATTTTGTAAGTAGGGCAATAATTTAAAAAAATGAAAAAGAAAATAAAAAGATGTAAACCATGAATTTCCGGGGGTCTGCATCCATACATAAGAGACCCAAACACCTCAAAAACAAAGCGACGTCATGAAAATACATTCCTACAACTGCACAAGTCCAGGACAGTTGGGTGCATCATTATTGCATCATAAGCTTACCCAATATACTAAAGGGGACATTACATTTTGAAGGTACCATAAAAATGTATTTCAGCAGAACAGTCTTTTTTTTCTGCAGTTTTCTGCATGTACAGTACTACCGTTGCCAGGCAATGCAGAGAGAGAGAGAGACCCTCGCGTACCTCATGCCACACCACTAAAAACCAAATGATTGGGGAAGCGTTGTGCATCAATTAGCACCTGAGAACAGACTATAAACAGAATATAAAGATTACATTATTGATTGCATAGAAAATCACTGAGTGGTCTGGGTGGGAGCATGGAATCCTCTTCGTGTTTGAGTAAATGGTCACACCCCCCTCCTACTGTGTTTGTATGTTTTGTTTTGTTATGCTTGTTTTGCTTTTCTGTCTGTTTTGTTTTTTTGTTGTATCTTTATCCTTTTTATAGCTATTTTGAATATTAATAGGGCTGGCATTATAAGCTGAGGCTTCTGCCAAACACTCCCTTTTGGTCAACAAAAAAATATTGTATAAGGTGTGTTTATTTTAAATGACCAATAAACTTGAAACTACTAGTTTAGGAGTAGGGGATAAAGTCCAGAAGTCCAGTCCGTGACGGAGGGACGCCGTCTCAAGCGAAACTTGACCCACGAGAGAGACACCACCGAGCGAGCTAAAGCGCCGCGAGTTGCCGAGTCAAACGTTTGCGAAGTTCGCTTTAAGTCGACTCGGCCCCGTTGGAGTTGCAACCCGATACAGGCACAGAATAGTGAAATCATGTTCTGGCAAAACAAGTGCAGTGGCCAATCACAGCGCATCCTTTACGCAAACGCCAAGAGGATTCCATGCTTGCCATCTGGGTGGGTTATATAGCCAGCCTTTCCTGGCTATGGGTCCTGAACCCACGCTTGGAGAGCTCCTTGTACCTTGTTGTACTGCTCGCCATGCAGCCTCCATAACATGGCCTGGAGGCCACTGTACCCATTAGGATTATTATTTTACAGTAGTTTTAGAGTTTTAGTACCTACAAGATCAAACCCAGGGATGCTTCATTCATGCGCCCCAACTATATGCAGACGTCCGTGGCTGTGTGCGCCACGAACACAACAAACAAGCTTAACCCATTCTGACCTGAGATCAGATTCTAAAAATGTCTGTTTGAAAATGACAGTTTTCTGAAAAAGCTATGTTTCTGTCAGTCGTTCTTCGATTTAAAAATAAATAGCTAAAGCATAACATAATGCTAACACCAAAATGGGTTAAATGTGTGGGGAAATGGAGAAATCACGTGTCAGTCAGTGGCTAATATGCCAATGCATTATGAAGTCCATGCCTCTCTGGGGCTAATATTAAAACATCTATTTTATAATTTTTCTTTACATTGATTTAAGTTATATTCTTTTTTAAGTAGGCCTATTGTCTGTATTATTTGTTTTACAGACTTGCGGGTGGCCTACAGTATTATTATAGCCTACGATTGAAGAATCCTCTCCATTATGCTGCTATTGCACATATAAAAATAAAACCTCTCTCTTGGATAAAAAATAGGAATAAAAAGGGAATTGATTAATGGGTCAAAGGAGTCCACTTTCTTATCAACTAACGATTAAACAGTTTTGATTTAAGAAATAATTAGCAAACCTAATAATGCGTTTGCTGAGTTTTTTTTCGGGGAATAAAAAAATAAATAAAACGAGAAAAGCCGACGCAGAAAAGAAGTCGGAAAAAGAACAGTCAGTTTATGTGGTACAGTAATTACCTAATGACAGTCAACAGGTGTGACGTTTTCGCACACCTTTAAAATTGACACACACACACACACACACACACACTTTTCTACTATTCAGCTTGGCTGAAGTCGTAGTTGAAGTTGTAGTTGCTGGGCGGTTTGGGGATGGGCGGGGCGTTGTCGGGGATGGGCACGTTCTCCAGGTCCAGGAGGCGGAGCTTGATCTCCAGCTCGCTGCGCATCGACTCGCTGCTCATGTCGCGCCCCAGGAGCACGCTCAGACCGTCCGTCCACAGGCAGAACTACAAACACAGAACAACAGGAGAACTACAACAACCACAGAGCAACAACATGGAGCACGCTCAGACCGTCCGTCCACAGGCAGAACTACAAACACAGAACAACAGAACTACAACAACCACAGAGCAACAACATGGAGCACGCTCAGACCGTCCGTCCACAGGCAGAACTACAAACGCAGAACAACAGAGAACTACAGCAATCATCTACGTGTTCACATGTTAAACCACCAGGGGGCAGTGATGTGTCATATTCAGAGCTGTCTCATTATGGAATAATAATGCTTCATTTCCAATAATGCTCATTTGCAGTTAGCCGGCCCAACCTCCCTATCTCATTTTAACTGTTCGTCGACTACCTTTTTCCACTGACGAAAATTACATAGAAAATAAATGAAAACTAAGCTATGGTGACTAAAACTAAGACTAAATATACTGATGATTTCGTCAACAAATACAAACTAGACTAAAATGTTAGGAAGGGACTAGTGGACAAGAGATCCAGTTCGAGTCATTTTACACATGCATGCTGAAAATAGCCGATCTACAAGTCCACAACGTGTCACGACTCACGACACGTTGTGAGCTTGTAGATCGGCTATTTTCAGCAAGTGAAAAAGAAACGTCCGTCATTACGACGGCATCAAGGCCCGCCAAAATACATTTTAGTCAACTAAATCAACTGTAGATTTAGTCGACTAAAACTAGACTAACACTAAAACACTCCAGGTGTCTAAAATGTGACTAAAACTGAAGGGAAACGACTATGACTGCCCCCAAAAACAACACTGGACCCAGCTGGACTCACGTCTGTTCTGGACGAGGCGATGAAGTTGAGGCTGTATTCCTCCACGTCGTACATGATGCTGAATCCAGCACTTCCTACAGAGGACACACACACACACACACACACACACACACACACACACACTTAGGACTGAGACCAGATTCAGATTCTACCCCAGAAGCAAAGATTTGTGTTTAAAACTCGCTCTGAAAAAATAAATATTCAAAGATTCGCACCACATTTTCAAGGCTCGTAGCTTGTAGATCTACTATTTTTCAATAGCTAAAAGTATAACATAATCCTTAAAACACCACTGAATGGGTTAAGGCTAGGCTACAGCCACTAACTACAATGAATTACAGCACACTTTTTATTTCGTACATTTCGTATGATATAATATATGATACGCTGCGTACTACTGGACAATGGCAAATCATTGACCATGTTCATAGTTTACAATGGTGGCCATTTTGCCATCACACTGTAGGGTACCGGTACAACTTAAATTTGTTGACAATATATTTAGCCATAGTTTAGGTCATCATAGCATAGAGAAGGAGTGGAAGGAGAAGTGTGCTCACCTTGGTCTGTTTGCCTTTGCTCTCCTTCATGTGAGGACAGTCTTTACCCGTTAACAAGGCCTTGATGTCTGCCACGGGAACTGAGAGGAGATAGGAAGGAAAGAAAGAAAGAAAATGAATGGCAATTAGAGAGAGGAAGAGTACAGAAAGTACAGCAGTCGTCAGGGTCAAATTGTAGACCCGTCGAGACCCGTACGACATGGATTTCAAAAGCAATTCTCCTGAACGCTGCCTTCCGGCATGGCATGGAAAGGAGTGCCATTTGCATTTCTTTCACCAGATGATAAAAGACTTCATCATTCACTAAACTCACCCCACACGGGCGGCAGTTTTTTTTGTACTGACATAGTGGACTACTAGTGAATCAAACTAGTGTTTACTTTTTGTCGAGTCTCGAACTGGCGCTAATCTTTTCAACAGTGAGAAAGCCTGGACAGATAGTGGCGCTGGCTGATGATGACGTATCAGCAACAACGTGGATACGTAATAGATTAGAGAGTATGCACATGCATGATTTTCCCATCAGGACACACCCCCTCATCTAGAACCGTCCTGCTGTTTCTAAATGTCACATAATGCAGGAGGCAGCGAAATGTTGTGTTACTGAAAACAAGCACTTGAAATTGAAATGTCTAATTATTAGGTGTATTTGCTACCCATCTACTTCATGCATGTAAACACCTAGTATTATTAAGTATGGTTCAAGTTTCTATCTATATAAGAAATACACTTTTATCAATTTAGAAATATTCTAGATCACTTTTTAGTTTTTCAAAGAAAAATAAATCATTGATGTGATGAAAAAAAGGTATATAAACTGAATTAAAATATGTAATACAGTATAATTATTTTATTATTTATTGTAAATTGTCAATTGTTTGAAATGTATTTCATCTTGGACTATAGTGATATTAATACTAAATCATGATCAGAGTAATATGTGTCTCTAACTTCAATTTTTGTAATAATACTTTCACATTTGTTAAAATATACATGATCTAAAATACTTCCGTAATCTGTAGTTGGATTTGTATTTAATTGTTTAAAGCCTAATCTTGACAAGGTCTTTATACTTCTATCTTTCTCAGTATAATGGTCTTCATTGAAATCTCCTATTATCATAATTGCAGAAGTCGGAGATGATAGATACTTTACCATGTTTTAGAGAAATGTGTTAAAATTCGAAAGGTCTGTTTTAGGTGATCTGTACATAAGAATGATATATAGATCTTTATCTTTTACATGTATGCATACGTGTTCTACTCTTTCTAATATCCTGATTTCATTTTGAATTATTTCAATGGAAATATCTTCTTTTATAGCAAACATAACTCCCCCACCTATATCATATTCTCTGTCATTCCTGATTCCTCAGTGGTTCTTTAGGTCAGTGGTCCCCTCTGAAAGTATATATTTCTTCTCTTTCTAGAATAATATATACTTGCATATATACTTATATATACTTAGATATATACTTAGTTTTTGCACAATACACTAACGTTAAGCTTTATGGTTAACTTTTTGACACTATCGTTACTTTTATACACCCCAGAAACATAATGTTGTATTACTTACGTCATCATTGAGAGCAGTTATACATATACTATATATAGTATGTAGTTGTAAGTTGATTAGCGGTATACTGTGGTTACTTTGCGCCAAAAACCGTGCCAGCCAACCCGCCACTTGATGCGTATGCAAATAAAACAGCAGATTTGTGCCTGGTTTGCTGGGACCAGATTACATAAATGACCATATTTCTTACGTCATCATTGAGAGCTAGTCATACATATACACACCATGTACTATTTTATTTTATTTTACTGATTATGTATATAGTATACGTATGACTAGCTCTAAATGATGACGCAAGACATATGGTCATTTATGTAATCTGGTCCCAGCAAACCAGGCACAAATTTGCTCTTTTATTTGCCTACGCATCAAGTGGCGGGTTGGCTGGCACGGTGCACACAGACCGGGCGAAATTATTACTTGCGCGCTCTGCTTGCGCAAGTAATGAACAGATGGTATCCATGATTCCAGGGCAGGTCACTCACTAATTCTCCTGGAGTGATTCTATAGTGTCGCAGTCCCGCCCCCTACCAGGGCCCAGGAAATGATTCCCCGTTCATTTTCCTCATAGACATTTCAAAAAGTATTTATTTACAGACCTTTTGAGCCTCGTACAAAGCCAACTCGAGTTGTGACAAATCATGACAAAAAACAAACATTTTAGGGCCGAAAAAATAATTAGAAAGAAGAAGAAAACAGGTTTTTTTGTAATTGTAATTTTGCAATTTTTTGTTTGGTCCAACATATTGTGTTTAATTTCATGAGTTGTCACGACTCGAGTTGGGTTTGTACGACGCTTATAAGGTCTTTAAATAAATACGTTTTGAAATGTCTATGAGTAAAATGCATTGGGAATTATTTCCTGGGCCTGGCGTCGTCATGAAAGGGGGCGGGACTGCGACGCTCTATTGGTGGGTAGTAACTCACTCTTCTCCTGCAGTGATTCTATTGGTGGGCTGTCTGCGTCTTCATCCACGTCTCCGTAGTGAAGCACTTTGTGATTGGGAGACAGCCTGCAGTACCACAGCTTATCTGCAGGTACGTTTTTAAAAGCGTTTTTTTTGCCGTTTTAGTTTATTTAAAACAATGTTTTATTGTAATTTACAAAAAAAAAATCAGTTAAAACTGGCACTGCTAAGAAAGTGGAAGATGGATCTACCCAAAATACTAGACATGTATGAAATATAATATAATAGGACTAAAAACAGCACTTTCGTTTTGTCAACACTCAAAATACAGTGTCGTTTTCTTTATCTTATTTTAGTTGGATAAAATGTTTTTTTATTGTATTCGTTTTAGTAAACTGTGGTAACCTTAGTGTGTGTGTGTCCGTCTGTGTGTGCGTGTATGTGCGCGGCGTGTGCATGTGCGCATGTGTGTCTGTGAGCGTGTTACCCTGTCTGCGTCGACTGCTTATCTTCCTGAACAGCGTTCCCTGACACAGCCTGTTGAGTCTCTGCTGGCGAATCAACTCCAACAGCTCCGGCTTCAAACGCTCCTTCAGCTCACTGGACGGACGGACGGACGGGCGCGCACACACACACAAAAAGGAGATGCATACAAGGAAACACATATTATAGGTGCAGTAAGGTTATACATTTACAAAACCATGGCATGTGTTTTCATGCTACGACAGGCATGTCACCCAGTACTCTATCTATGGGTATAAGTAGCAGCAGCGTCTCCGCCATATGTGTGGCGGCTGACAATTACAGCAGAGACAGAACAATACTCTGCCAGCCTTTTGGCCTCCTCTTTGGGCATCCCAAGTTGTCGGAACCCACACGCACGCATACACTCGCACGCACAGGCACACGTCCGGCAGAAACGTCGTACCTCCATATTTTAACATCTTGTGTTTGTTCATAAATTAACGCCCTACTTCATCGTATGAAGATGTGATTTGCCATTGGCCATAAGCTCATCATAACCTTTATTTAAACTTGGGAGTACAATTGAGGGGCAGGCCCTCATTTTCAATGTAGCCGAAAATACAAAAACACAAAATCAACAACATACACTAAATACAGCAATATAAAAATATATGAATTGTAAAACAGAAAGTGTCCAAAGCTAAAATAACTATAATAGATGAGATGAGAATAAATTAAAACAGTTACATTGTTGAGTAAAAGTGCTAGAAATCATTTCCCTGAATTGACCTATAGACCGATTCCGTAGCCGGCGTAGCGGGTCTCATGGTCGCAGCCTACGTATTTCCTGTAGGCGGACTCGACGTAGCTGCGGGGGTAAAACCCAAACCAGGCGCACCTCTCCACTACAGTGAACGGCAGAGTGACTGATGTTAGTTTGCCTCAAACTTTACTCTTTTACCAGCTTTTTTACTAACACTAACATTACAAAGATGCCCAGAACATCGAGATGAACCTGTGTAGTTTATGGCTGCTCCAACAGTAGTGGCAACATAAAAAATAAATAAAAACGGAATGTCTAATATCCACCGCGTTGGCGGGGACCAGAGCCATTGAGTAATGGTTGAGACGAAGCAGTGAAAGATACATAACGCCAGTCTTACCCAATACCAAATATTTCTGTTTTATTAACACAAGGCTGCTGTACTTTATACCTCATACTTTAAATTTTTAGTATGAGGTATAAAATACAGCAGCCAGTGTTCATAAAACAGAAAGATTGGGTATTGGGTAAGACTGAAATTATGTATCTTTCAGGACCCTTCACTGCTTTGTCTCAACCATTACTCAATGGCTCTGGTCTCAGCCACCACAGTGGATATTTGGACATTCCGTTTTGTTTTGTTTTTTATGTTGCCACTACTGTTGGAGCAGCCATAAACTACACAGGTTCATCTCGATGTTCTGGGCATCTTTGTAATGTTAGTGTTAGTAAAAAAGCAGGTAAAGGAGTAAAGTTTGAGGCAAACTCTGCCGTTCACTGTAGTGGAAGAGGTGTGCCTGGTTTGGGTTTTACTCCCGCAGCTATGTCGAGTCCGCCTAAAGGAAATACGTAGGCTGCGACCATGAGACCCGCTACGGAATCGGTCTATAGGGAAGGCAGAGATCTGATTTTTAAGGACCTTTGGAGTTCGTTCCAATCAAATGGAGCACTGACAGAAAAAGCTGCTCACTGCTCCAGTGTTGTTGTCGTCGACTAAAACTAAGACGAAAAATGTTCGTCGACTACCTTTTTTCACTAAATAAAAACGAATCTATGATGACTAATACTAAGATTAAATATACTGACAATTGTCAACAAATAAAAACTAGACTAAAATGTTAGGAAGGGACTAGTAGTTAGAGATCCAGTTTTTTGCTAGGTTGCATGCTGAAAATAGCTGCGACGCGTTGTGAGATTGTATATCTGCTATTTTCAGCATGCAACCAAAGTAAAACATAATGTCCTTACAACGACATCAAGGCCTGTCAAAACACATTTTAGTCGACTAAATTAACTGTAGATTTAGTCGACTAAAATCGTATGACATTTAGTCGACTAAAACTCGACTAAACGACTAGAACATTGCAGGTGACTAAAACTAAGTGAAAACTATTCAAGAGACTATGAATAAAACTAAAATAGAAATTTGCTGCCAAAAACAACACTGCACTGCTCCTAGTTGTTATAGGATGGGTAAATGTAGCTGATCTGCAACGCTCCTCGATCTGCCATTTTTGAACGATGCAACCGTTTTGGTTTTTTTCCACCCGAAACCACTGAATAATTTGGATGGACAGTCGGCATATTGTGACAATACGCCAGTGGTGTTTACATTGTAACAGCACAGCACCATGGCAGGACAAACCACCGTCTATAAAGGTCCATTCCATAGGGGTGGAACGTTCTGGCCAGTGACTATATGCCAGTGACCTCGATAAGGGAGGATTTTTACGGCTCTAGCAGTGATTCAGAAACATATTAATTTCATGGACCGCCAGTTTCACACGCATTATGCTACGGATCCCCTGATTTAATGGGTGTCCAAATGGACCTGTTAGGGTCCATTTGGACACTCTGAGTTACAGACCCATAAGTAAGGGTCCATTTGGTTCCATTTGGACACTCTCTGAGTCACAGACCCATAAGTAAGGGTCCATTTGGTTCCATTTGGACACTCTCTGAGTTACAGACCCATAATAAGTAAGGGTCCATTTGGTTCCTAAATACGTCTAATTGAGCTAGGTACGCCCTGGAACTCCCTCAATTACCCCTAGGGGTCCCCGGATGCCACTTTGGGAACCACTGTTCTAGTGAAATGGTACTCCTCATCCCAGGCTAGTGTTCTAGGGAATGGTACGCCCCCCAGGCTAGTGTTCTAGTGAAATGGTACTCCTCATCCCAGGCTAGTGTTCTAGTGAAATGGTACTCCTCATCCCAGGCTAGTGTTCTAGTGAAATGGTACTCCTCATCCCAGGCTAGTGTTCTATAGTGAGATGGTACTCCTCATCCCAGGCTAGTGTTCTATAGTGAAATGGTACTCCTCATCCCAGGCTAGTGTTCTATAGTGAAATGGTACTCCTCATCCCAGGCTAGTGTTCTAGTGAAATGGTACAACCCCCCCCCAGGCTAGTGTTCTTGCCACTCACAGAACGGGCGGGGCGAGGGTCTCCTCCTGGTGGAGGCGCTCCGTCTGCCGCAGCTTAAGGATCTCGCTGTAGTTCAGAGCGTTCACCTTGTTCTTGAAGAGCTCCAGAGAGGTGGGCTTAGTGGACAGGGTCCTGGTGATCTGCTCACGCACCACCTGCATCACCTGATGGAGCACGCACACACACACACACACACACACACACACACACACACACACACAACACACACACACACACACACAGCCTATTTGGGCTTGCCGTTTAATGTTGCTACATTTATAGCAACAACTAATGAGACACAGAGGTACAGTAGCTCCCGGATTGTGTGTTGATTACAGTTAGGGGTGCTTTTCTTTTCTTTCCGAGGTATTAAAAATGACTTAAAAGTTCTTCTTCAGACCCACAGGTTGAGAACCATTGCTTTAGGACACAAGTATCCATTGTTAAAATCTTCTCTTTACAGATTATGAAAGTACAGAATGTGAGCTTTAAAATGATGTGATCAGAACATATTTGAAGATGTGCTTATTGGAATAATAAACCTCTTAAACCAAGAATGTGAGTAACGGGCTCTCAAACTGGCAGTCAGGTAAGCAGTGTTGCCATCTCTCATGAGAGAAGTAAGCCAACCCACCTCCGAACACAACCCAAATACAAGCCAACTTTTGCGAGATAAATAAGTCAAATCTCCCCTCGAAAAACCAGCCAAAACAAGCACAAAAATATATAAATTCTAATAAAAAAAAAGATTTGATGCATTTATCATTATAAATACTATGTACTGTATGTCTAATAATTATGAATGTTTTGGTCATTTATTACATTATTACACACATACTTTAGCCAGGGCTTAATAAGTAGATCCAGACCGATTCTGTCACTCAATTTCACACTATTCCCCAAACCTCACAAACCCTTCTGTCCCAATTGGTCATGTCTGTGTAAACAGTATATTTGAACAATTTCAAAACCTTTCATAATTAGCAGATCTACAAGCTCTGACAAATTTTGAGTTTGTAGACTAGAATTGTACTCGAGTAGCTATAGGGCTAAAAACATATTTTCCCCTTGAGGAAAAATGAGCAAGACCGCACTGAAATTATCCACATTTGATAAATGAATGCAGTTCAGTCTGTCAAATAATTTACCATCTTTTGACGGACTGATTGATCCATCAGTAACGATTCTGCCTCATTGAAGTCGTGTTCACTGGCAATTGGCAGCTGGAAGGGGAGCATAAAATGTGTGTTGGCTGGTCCCCGGGTACCACCCGGTGTCACGTTGCCCTCAGCCAACTCCTTCTTGATGAACTGCACATCCCTGGACAGATCGTTTACCACCACAAGTACTTCAGCAAGCATTGAAGTCATCTTCTGGATGGCAAGATCTTCAAAAGAAAATTGAAAATAACCTGCAAATGACACATTAGGAATTACACTATGTCCAATAGACTTGCCTTTCATAAGCTGCCCGTCACCGCCGGCCATCTGTGTGGTTCCATCTGTAAAACACAAACATTCATGCAACTTAAAAATCACTGCACACATTTGGAAAGGTTAGACGTTTGTGTGCGTGTGTGTGACAGCAATTTATTTTTCTTTAGTAAACAGAAAAGGCATTTTCAGTATCTAATCAGGAGAGAACTCATACAGATGAATTGAATACACAGGACCACAATGGAAACAAGCTCTGAGGGCTTTTAAACATTGTATAACTGTACTCAATCAATCATAGAGGTGGACAAGAAGTGAACAATGACCATCATTCGAAGAGATCCAACCTGTCACACATAGATTGGAAAATGTCTACAAATGTTACATGACAGTCTCGGTTGCACTTACCATTGCAACCGTGATCAGCCACCGACATTGGATCATACTGTTGGTAGAAGTCTAGAGGGAAAAAATGCAAAAAAAAGATTACATTTGTATAAATGGATCACGTTACATTTCAGTAGTAAATTGGGTTCCTTAGTGAGGAATACAATGACATACCATTTTGTGCACGTCGTTGAAGACCAGGGGGTGTGTTGTACTCCCCTGAGCAGTATCCCGACATACCTGTAGAAACAAAATCAGTACGTTTCACTATAGCTTGACTGCATTGGATCAAACTGGTGGTAGTTTCCTCTAAAGAAGTCTAGAGGGGGAAACAAATGCTGTAACATTTACACAAAACATGACACTGACAGGGTGATTTAATTTGTATACCAATGGATCACATTACATTTTAGTAGTAAATTGGGTTCCTTAGTGAGGAATACAATTACATACCATTTTGTGCACGTTGTTGAAGACCAGGGGGTGTGTTGTACTCCCCTGAGCAGTATCCCGTCTTTTAGCCCAATAAGACATCTTAAGAGTGATGAGGAGCTGTAGTCAGTGTACATAAATTGTGTCCATTTACTTTGCTGCAACGGGCTGAGGAGTCTTCTTCAATGCTGCTAGTCTTGAAACTGTTATGTGATTCTGGAAGAAGAAAAAAAAGGGGGTCCTGATTAATGTGCTGCATTCCAATGTGAAACAAGCTGAAACATTGCATAATTGTACATTTGGATCAACATCAAGCTTGTTCATTATTATAATGTAATAGTATTGTTAATTATAAAATACCAGCATAACCAAACGTCTAACTATAACAGGACCAATGCAGTCTGACTGAGACTTCTCTATAAAACACACGTCCATACTTCAATGGAAGTTAAGCAAGAGAGGCCATT
Source organism: Protomyctophum parallelum (assembly GCF_964188405.1). NCBI lineage: Eukaryota > Metazoa > Chordata > Actinopteri > Myctophiformes > Myctophidae > Protomyctophum > Protomyctophum parallelum. The sequence goes on along the minus strand of NC_139701.1, from coordinate 44,269,054 downwards.
ATTTCCTAATGCATTCTTAAAACTTTATCTTTAGCAGATCAAACAATGTACAATTACTTTTTTCTCCTGTCTATCCACGCCGTCTCCTCAACTACGGCTAAGAGCCGCAATTCTTCCTGTTTTGGTATGGGTCACCCGATATGGACGATTGGCTGACTGGCACAACGTCATTCAGTACAAAAGCACGCAATTGGTCTGTTCGTTTTGAAGCAACGCCGGTTAGAAGAAGATAAAAACGTTTCAAAACACATCGAAATGTTAAATAATGTACTGGTTATAGGTCTGAGAACAGACACAGGAACCGTACGGTTCCACTTGTACACTCCCGAGTTAAATTAATAAGGACACGCCAACAGATATTAATTTATCTTAATGTTACGGCCCGTGTATCCGATTTGGATGAAATCAGATCAAAATGAAATGACGTCTTCCGTCGCCGTGGAAACGGCGTCTTCGGCGCAGATGTTCACTTTTTTTCTGTCACAATGCCAACACATACCAAATCCGTTATCCGATCCGATTCTTGGGCAGACGGACACTCACATTGCGATAGCCGCAGATCAGTATAAGCCTGGGACCGAGGCTACTCAGGCTAGCCGTATGTTTTGTTGAAAATTAAAACAGGAAGACAACCCCGTCTTGGTTGGAGATATGCAACCAATCTGTAGGCTATTAAACAGTCTTGTTGGAAATAAATGTGCCTGTGGTGAATGAGATCTCACCTTAATCTATAGGTCCACGTCCCATTTTTTTTCATGGCTGCACGGTTTTATACTCATCATTTGAATATGATTGCACAATATTGTTGCTAGGAAAGGTGTGCTGGATTATGCTCCAGGTCTAGTAAACGTTATGCTGCCAAAGGGAGGGGTTCGAATCCCTTCACACACTAGGCTCCAGACTTCCCAAAACAGGTCAGGCTCCTACTTGGCCTCACCCCCTGAACCCACCTCACCCCTGCCCATTGACAGGCTGGAATGGCTTAGGATCGACGACAGAGTTTCTGCAAACTGAAATAAATATTTCAATCAATCAGAAAGTGAGAACAAATAAAATATAAAAAAAACATTGTAGCCTACAGAATCTTGCTTTTTGAAAACAAAAACGATGCCAAAGACCAAAGACCAAGAAATAGGGATAGAAGGAATAAAGGTAGACAGAGGAGCCAGGGGGGTGCCGTACTTAGTTTAGACAGTTTTTGGTTTAGACTAGTCATTGGTTAGAGTAGACCATTGACTAGTCTAAACTAAGTATGCACCCTAAGCCAGGGGCCTCAGTCATTCAGTGTTGTTGATATCTCAAGTTAATCTTTTCTGTTGTCTGTTGTTTTGAGTTGTGATAACTGCAGGGTTTGTACTCTATGAGTTATTTACTGTTCAGAGATGAAGTGCACATAATGGCACACTGGGCTATGCTTCAGACTGGTGTGCTCCTGCTGACATTGGGAGGAGTTAGAAACCTGTGAGATGTTGACAATTATTTATTTATTCAGTCATCCGTTGATGCGTTTATTTTGACGCTTTAAATGGGCAGAATATTGTGTGTGAAACTGAAACATTAGCACCATTCGCTTTGATAATTTGGAACACATTGACTGACCAAGCCACGTCAGTGTAATGTGGCATTTGGGCATATTTAGGTCATGTTATAAAGAAATTGTTACTTTAACCTATCATGCATCATATTTACTATTTCTATGTGGCCTGTATAACATTAATTACCATAAGGTGAACTTATATAGGTGATGATGGTGAGATGGTGATGTTAAAAACAAATCTGTAGGCTTATTAAACAGTTTTGGAAATCGGTGTGAATCTGAATGAGATTTCAAGTTGATCTAGTTCCCAGTTCGTTTTGAGTTGTGATGGCTGCTTTTATAACCTATGATTTGATTACGATTACAAATTGTCATGGCTAGAATGGCTCACTGTAGTAGGCATATGTTCCATGACTGGGGAACTTTATGCCGACAAACGGAGGACCAAGTTCGAACCCCGTTAGAAAAAAACGTTCATTTATTTACGGTATGTATTTATTCTTTCATCGATGCGTTTATATTGACGCATTACATGGGCTGCATAGTTAATGTATGTGACACATGTTTACTCATAGTTGCATTTATAAAACGAATTGTTGTACATAGACAGTCACAGGAAGAATGCGAGTGTCTTCCTGTTTCAATCACAACAACAAAATACAGGGCTAAAGGGTGTGCAACCACAACGCAATGTGAGTGTCCTTCCGTCTCCCCGACGCTTCTTATTCCAAACGAGAATCAGATCGGTATGTTTTGATAAGTTGGCATTGACGAGGACAGCTACGCAGTGTAGGGTCCGTGTAGGACCACAACCCAGCTGGCACAAGACGTCTACTTGACGTTAGGATAACGTTGTACTCCAACGTTGGATGACCATCGTTGGTTGGTTGGATATGAAAGTTTGATTGACGTCATAACCCAACGTTGGTCTGACATAAAAACCTAACGTTGGTCTGACATCATAAACTAACGTTGGTCTGACATCATAAACCAACGTTGGATGACTATCGTTTTTTGGTTGGATATGAACGTTTGATTGACGTCATAACCTAACGTTGGTCTGAAATAAAAACCTAACGTTGGTCTGACATCATAAACTAACGTTGGTCTGACATCTGGATGACCATTGTTTTTTGGTTGGATATGAAAGTTTGATTGACGTCATAACCCAACGTTGGTCTGACATCATAAACTAATGTTGATCTGACATCATAAACCAACGTTGGATGACCATTGTTTGGTTGGATATGAACGTTTGATTGACGTCATAACCCAACGTTGGTCTGACATAAAAAGCTAACGTTGGTTTGACATCATAAACTAACGTTGGTCTGACATCTGGATGACCATTGTTCTTTGGTTGGATATGAAAGTTTGATTGACGTCATAACCCAACGTTGGTCTGACATCATAAACTAACATTGGTCTGACATCATAAACCAACGTTGGATGACCATTGTTGTTTGGTTGGATATGAACGTTTGATTGACGTCATAACCCAACGTTGGTCTGACATAAAAACCTAACGTTGGTCTGACATCATAAACAAACATTGGTCTAACATCATAAAATAACGTTGGTCTAACATCATAAACCAACGTTGATTTGACATAACCTAACGTTGGTTTGACATCATAACCTAACGTTGGTCTGACATCATAAACTAACGTTGGTCTGACATCATAAACTAACGTTGGTCTGACATAACCTAACGTTGGTCTGACATCATAAACTAACGTTGGTCTGACATCATAAACTAACGTTGGTCTGACATAACCTAACGTTGGTCTGACATCATAAACTAACGTTGGTCTGACATCATAAACTAACGTTGGTCTGACATCATAAACTAACGTTGGTCTGACATCATAAACTAACGTTGGTCCGACATCATAACCTAACGTTGGACTGACATCATAAACTAACGTTGGTTTGACATCATAACCCAGCATTGGCTTGATGTCAACCTACGTTAGATATATGCTGAATTTTGGTTGGCCTCTTAATGTTATAGGCCACATTGTATTTTAGTTGAGAATATAATGTCAATCCAATGTTGGTATGATGTCAACCTCCAACATTTCCCACTGGGCACAGGACATCTGGAGGACAGATTAAGTTTTTTTTTTAAAGTTTTAACAAGGTGAAAATACAATAGCACACAATATTATTTTACAAAGTTTAATAGAACATTATTAAATATTTCCTTAAACATGTAATTAGCATATTGGAATATGTATGCAGGTAATAGTCATATTGTGGTCCAAAGAGTTACAGGTTTCGTTAATAGGTTCATAGCCCAAATTTCCTTTGTAGGAAACAAATTATTCAATTTGTGAAACTTTAAAATGATTATACAATACGAATGGATAAAAACAATATGGTGCATCTTTGAGGCATGTCTATAAAATATGTACCAAAGGCAAAAACATCAAAAAGACTGAATGAGAAATAACACAATAACACAAATAAAATTACTTAAAATTTAAATGTAATTAGTACATTAAGGAGAGAAAGAGAGACTCGTCGGGAGTGTATGTACAGTATCTGTTGCTATCAGCACTACCACACTCACAGTACCATGTGACACTGTGTGCTCCATCATTCACTTTTTATTTTGTTTTCAAGCTGTCTGAGCTTACTGTCCTGTTTCCAGCTCTATCATGAGCTGCCGCAAATCAGTTGGAGTCTTCTCTGCCAAGTTCTGTTTAAATTGTAGAGGGATTGTGTTCTTCTTTAGTTCCCCTAAAGATAAATGACAGAAATAAGCTATTGTAACAACTGTAGCTTGATATTTACATTATGAAATGTAAAGTATTGACTGACACATATCTGTTCAAAAGTTTGGTATCAGTGAGAAATTGTTCTTTTAAAATTAAATGAGTTTGCAGATACGAGTTCTGTCTCTGCTGGACAATGTAGGGATATTCAACTATATTGTGGATTCTAGAGAACATGACATCAACATAAATTAGAATGCCTAAGGTCTATAAAGATAGACGGCTGTACTTACTTAATTTTCACAGTGACTGGTGCAAACTTTCTTTCTTTTTTGTATTAGCCAAAACAAGTGAATGCTGTTTTGGGTTTTGGCACCTACATACAGTTGGCTAGAGGCCAAATGTATCCGATCATATTATGCCCCCTACACCATATAAAATAAAGAAAATGTCAAGGAAAAGTTACATTGAGAAATTACATTTTTTAACTTACCATATACAACATCAAAAAGACGCAGGCCCCAGGGACTTAATTCTTGCCATGATGTCGACTAAGGTTGTACTGAAGTGTCAGTTCTTCTTGGTGCATCATCCAATGAATTATTCCCTGTGTCTCCAACGATGACAACCTGAGAGTATGGTAAAAGTCGCAGGAAGGAATGCCATATTAAGTGCATTAACAGCTAAGATATAATTATATGACCGTTCTGTAATGTCTTGCAGAAAACCGCGAGTTGAGAAAACAGGCTTGAAAGGTTCACTTCTGTGGACTCTTAGCTACATGTTTAAGCATTTATTTCATCATGTCAATTTCAGCTCTGACATTTATTTCAGACATGCTCTAGTATGTGAAGAGTCTGCCGGACTGCTATTAACTCATTTTGGATTAAAAAAATAATAATAATAATAAGCAGGCCTGCTTTATTGTCAACTGGCAAGTAATAGTCAAGTTCAGTATAGTGTGGATGTACTCACCCGATGGTTTTCTACTTGAGAGGACCTTTGATCTTGATGTCTCCCTTGCTCCCATTTTTCTTTCTTTCTTTACATTTGCATGTGCCCGGTCACGCAGTCCTATAGTGAATGAAAATGATAATAAATACAACACATTATGAATGATAGACTATACAGATTTAAAGGTATATAATGCTTGAAACAAGATAGTTAATTTGGACAATTAGACTTTCACAAATGACACAAATCTTTCTGAGAAAAGAAAGAGGACAATGTATTGTGAACCCTATGGTAAACATTGACTCGTTGGTTGAGTGAAACATCAGATCCCTATACCCTTTCATTATTAACACTATAAACTTTTACGTATTTCACTGCTGACTGTAGGCGTTATGGGCAGTCCCCCTCCTCACTGCTGCCAGCAGCCATTGTTGTCAGCTTCCATACAAAATGACTGCTGGCTCCTTTGCGAACCATTGCGAGTATGATCACTACACTCACAACAAAAATCACAAATTTGCTATAGTAGATGGTCAGTGTGCCATCTGTCAACTTTACCGTGTCAAATAAATACTAATCTACAATGTAGGCATTTAGCAGACACCTTTTATCCAGTAAGCAGGGTAATGCAATGCAGAGACGTAGAGTCTCAGTAAACTAAGATTACAGGTAAACCAGCTCATCCAATTGTTCAAATTACAACCAATTTATGGACTTACTTTGGATTTGGTGGAGATTTGGTGGTGATTTCTGATGTCCTTTATTGCCCGGATCACACCAGTTTCTCATTTTGAAGTGTTTGGAAGCTGAAGACACAAAAGCGTGCACACACACACACACACACACACACACACACACACACACACACACACACACACACACACACACACACACACACACACACACACACACAGCAAATGTATTAGTCTTAGTCTTTTGAGACTGCTGGTGTTATATGAAAATAGTCAAAAAGTGCTGCAAGTGTGATTGTGTAGACCAACTCATTTAGCTGGGGAGTGTAAAATGAAATGAAACCAAATGAACCAGTGATGGCCCATTTGGTTTCATTTTACAAGAGTTAAGGGTCCATTTGGTTACCAGCTCTCCATCATTTAGATGGGGACCACCTGGAGCCCCCTCAGGGACCACTGGTGGTCCCCGGACCACTGTTTGAGAACCACTTCTCTCAATGATTACTATAACAATAAAGAGCTATTTAATACTGTTACTAAACAAATACTCTAGATAGCATCACAATATATATCTAACACTGTTACTGAACAAACAATAGTAATGATTACTATCACAATATAGAGCTATTTAACACTGTTATTGAACAAAACTATAAAAAGCTTAGTTTATTATTACCTGTAATGGTCCATCATTGCTCCAACCTCTCTCTGTCTGTGTGCCACAAGTCTCCATGTCCATGATGCAGATTTAATCCAACAAATAGATCGGCAGCTACTTGTTTTCCTGTTAAACAGCCTTTTGGTGATTTTATTTTGGTTTGCTTTAACTTGTTAACTTCAGCTGTCTGATCATGGTGAGCCAAACTGCTGCTGTGTGTGCATGCCTGCTGTGCATTCAAAAAGAACACTCTGTTCCAGTGGACAAGTCACATGTGAGTCAAGAGCCAATGGGCTGCCTGCAACTCATAGCCAGCCAATCACCTTTCAGTTTTGTTAAAAAATGCTTTGGTGGGCTGGCAAAGGATGTCTGCAATGCATTGTGGGACTTGTTGGGGTAATACGTTGAAACAACGTTGAATATTGGTTAATTACCAACACAACTTAAATCCAACCAAATATCAACGTCAATATGATGTTTTAACATTGACGTTATTCTGACATTGGATTTTTGTTGTCTGATGTCAGAACTTAAATCCAACCAGCGTTAATTGCCTGTCTGTGCATGTTGCCATAAGGCCATTGGCCTTATATATACATACACAATACAAATCAGTCCAAATGTACATATTAGACATGTGATAGTTATAAATAAAAAATAATGATGACTCATTAGATTGGACGTCACCCACACCACCAGAGACATTATTTTCCAGTCCAAACAGTAGAGTTTGTCGTCCCAAATGTGGAGTGGATATACAGTAGGCGTATAAAGGCCGGCTCTATTGATAAACACGGTAAACAATGACGACAAGACTGTCAAGGGAATTTGCCTCTCCGTTTCCAGATATGAGTATCAGTATCCCTGAGCTGAGGACATATTACCAACTGTAAGATCTCAGTAAGGGCTACTGTCATTGATACGGAACATCATATACAGGTATATCACCTGTCAATGTAAAGAGGTACTTTGTCATGTTACAACAGTTAAAACAACAACACTGGACTGCTTTAAAACTACAAGGAAAGCTAGGTTGCCTTCGTGCTGCAGATCACACCATCTCATACACTATTCAAGAACTATGCAGTTTATGAGGATTTACAGTAGTCACCTTTACATGCAGACAGATTATAGGTCCTTCCAACCAGACCCTTCTCTGTGGTACCCTAATACGTTTCCTCATTGTCTGCACCATGAGCATACGTTTGTTAGACATACTAACAGTCCAACAGGCATTAGTTTGACAACACGCTCCCGACATGCGCTCACGGTTACAACTAACCCGTGGCTCCTGTCATGCATGTGGCAGGTTGCAACTGACCAGTGGCAGGTTAAAACTAACCAGGGACTTCCTCTGAGGTTATAGGTTTAGGGTCGGGTTTTGGGTATAGGGTGTCGGACTCATATAAGGACTGTTAGTACATCGGACCAAACACATGCACCCGTGTGCAATGCTTTTGTCTCAAGTAAAATTCAGTCATCTGGAAAAGGCTGAGGGCTATACAACCATGTATTCTGGGCCATATTGGTCCTGTAGCCCTGGAAGAGTTGTGCCACAGGTGATCATGAAACAGCTACAAATTGCTGTGGTTGGACTTGCAGGTTAAATTGATGATTATTACACTACACAGCCTTCAGCCAAATACTGTCCATATATTCTACATCCAGATTATGTTGGATTTTCATTAGGTTAAGAGCAACATAACCAACAAAATATCTATCATGTTGGGTCGTGTCCAGGGAAATGACAGGAAATGTACAGTTGGAATTAACTGGGAGACTCAATACAGAGTCACAAGGTTCAAGCTTACCATAGGTACATTTATTGTAGAATGTAATAAATGGAGGAATAGGGAAAGGGTAAGAGGATAACAGGGTCAGGGTGTTACAGGAGAAAGGATTGGGGGAAAGGGTGTGGTTCTTTCCTTTGTCTGTCACTTTATACTGTGTGTGTGTGTGTGTGTGTGTGTGTGTGTGTGGGGGGGGGGGGTGCTGTAGATGGCCTGTATGGTTGTTCTGAGATCCCACATTAGAATGTAACGTTGTGTGGATGTTAACTTTATTACGTCTATAAGATGTTTGCTTGTAGTCAAATACCCGACAACAGCATGTCAGTATTCTACGTCAATCTGACGTTGGGATAATACGTTGAACAGACGTTGGATCTTGGTTACTTAACAACACAACTAAAAACCAACCAAATACCAACGTCTAATTATGTAAGACATTAACGTTGTGTGGACATTGGCATCATAACGTTAGGCAGACATTGAGGTTTGGTCAAAATCCCGACAACAGCATGTCAGTATTCTACGTCAATCTGACGTTGGGATAATAAGTTGAACAGACGTTGGATTTTGGTTACTTACCAACACAACTAAAAACCAACCAAAAGCCAACGTCTAATGATGCAAGGCTTTAACGTTGTGTGGACGTTGGCACCATAACGTTAGGCAGACATTGAGGTTTGGTCAAAATCCCGACAACAGCATGTCAGTATTATACGTCAATCTGACGTTGGGATAATAAGTTGAACAGACGTTGGATTTTGGTTACTTACCAACACAGCTAAAAACCAACCAAATACCAACGTCTAATGATGTAATACTTTAACGTTGTGTGGATGTTGGCACCATAACGTTAGGCAAACATTGAGGTTTGGTCAAAATCCCGACAACAGCATGTCATTATTCTACGTCAATCTGACGTTGGGATAATACGTTGAACAGACGGTGGATTTCAGTTACTTAACAACACAACTAAAAACCAACCGAATACCAACGTCTAATGATGTAAGGCTTTAACATCGTGTGGACGTTGGCACCATAACGTTAGGCAGACATTGAGGTTTGGTCAAAATCCCAACAACAGCATGTCAGTATTCTAAGTCAATCTGACGTTGGAATAATATGTTGAACAGACGTTGGATTTCAGTTACTTAACAACACAACTAAAAACCAACCGAATACCAACGTCTAATGATGTAAGGCTTTAACATCGTGTGGACGTTGGCACCATAACGTTAGGCAGACATTGAGGTTTTGTCAAAATCCCGACAACAGCATGTCAGTATTCTACGTCAATCTGACGTTGGGATGATACGTTGAACAGACGTTGGAATTCGGTTACTTAACAACACAACTAAAAACCAACCAAATACCAACGTCTAATGATGTAAGGCTTTAACGTTGTGTGGACGTTGGCACCATAACGTTAGGCAGACATTGAGGTTTGGTCAAAATCCCGATAACAGCATGTCAGTATTCTACATCAATCTGACGTTGGGATAATACGTTGAACAGACGTTGGATTTCGGTTACTTAACAACACAACAAAAAACCAACCAAATACCAACGTCTAATGACGTAAGGCTTTAACGTTGTGTGGACGTTGGCACCATAACGTTAGGCAGACATTGAGGTTTGGTCAAAATCCCGATAACAGCATGTCAGTATTCTACATCAATCTGACGTTGGGATAATACGTTGAACAGATGTTGGATTTCGGTTACTTAACAACACAACTAAAAACCAACCAAATACCAACGTCTAATGACGTAAGGCTTTAACGTTGTGTGTACGTTGGCACCATAACGTTAGGCAGACATTGAGGTTTGGTCAAAATCCCGACAACAGCATGTCAGTATTCTACGTCAATCTGATGTTGGGCTAATACGTTGAACAGACGTTGGATTATGGTTACTTAACAACACAACTAAAAACCAACCAAATACCAACGTCTAATGATGTAAGGCTTTAACATCGTGTGGACGTTGGCACCATAACGTTAGGCAGACATTGAGGTTTTGTCAAAATCCCGACAACAGCATGTCAGTATTCTACATCAATCTGACGTTGGAATGATACGTTGAACAGACGTTGGAATTCGGTTACTTAACAACACAACTAAAAACCAACCAAATACCAACGTCTAATGATGTAAGGCTTTAACGTTGTGTGGACGTTGGCACCATAACGTTAGGCAGACATTGAGGTTTGGTCAAAATCCCGATAACAGCATGTCAGTATTCTACATCAATCTGACGTTGGGATAATACGTTGAACAGATGTTGGATTTCGGTTACTTAACAACACAACAAAAAACCAACCAAATACCAACGTCTAATGATGTAATACTTTAACGTTGTGTGGACGTTGGCACCATAACGTTAGGCAGACATTGAGGTTTGGTCAAAATCCCGATAACAGCATGTCAGTATTCTACATCAATCTGACGTTGGGATAATACGTTGAACAGATGTTGGATTTCGGTTACTTAACAACACAACTAAAAACCAACCAAATACCAACGTCTAATGATGTAAGGCTTTAACGTTGTGTGGACGTTGGCACCATAACGTTAGGCAGACATTGAGGTTTGGTCAAAATCCCGACAACAGCATGTCAGTATTCTACGTCAATCTGATGTTGGGCTAATACGTTGAACAGACGTTGGATTATGGTTACTTAACAACACAACTAAAAACCAACCAAATACCAACGTCTAATGATGTAAGGCTTTAACGTTGTGTGGACGTTGGCACCATAACGTTAGGCAGACATTGAGGTTTGGTCAAAATCCCGACAACAGCATGTCAGTATTCTACGTCAATCTGACGTTGGGATAATACGTTGAACAGACGTTGGATTTCGGTTACTTAACAACACAACTAAAAACCAACCAAATACCAACGTCTAATGATGTAATACTTTAACGTTGTGTGGACGTTGGCACCATAACGTTAGGCAGACATTGAGGTTTGGTCAAAATCCCGACAACAGCATGTCAGTATTCTACGTCAATCTGACGTTGGGATAATACGTTGAACAGACGTTGGATTTCGGTTACTTAACAACACAACTAAAAACCAACCAAATACCAACGTCATTTGACGTCAGATTAATACGTAACTAATGACGTTGGAATTCGACGTTGTCCCGACGTTGGATTTTGGTTGTCTGACGGTCCAACCTAAATCCAACCAAAAGAAAACGTCAACTGACGTCTTGTGCCAGCTGGGAATGGAACATCAGCCGTATACTAGGACGACGGAGACGCGATTTCAAGTTGATCTGCTTTCACGCTCTGAACTCGGTAGAATCTGCACCTGGCTCGCTGATAACAAACTATCCTTACACCTGGGAAAAACTGAATCCATCCTCTTCGGATCAAATAGTAATCTCAGCAAGGCAGATGGCTTCTTGGTTAGAGTGGGTGACAATATTATCACACGAAAAGATCAAATTACCTACCTAGGTTCCATCCTGGAGGCCAATCTCTCCGGTGATAAGATGGCCACCAACGTAATAAAAAAAGTCAATCAAAGAACAAGATTCCTTTACAGGATCTCCTCACTGGTCAGCAAAAACACCTTGAAGACCTTAACAGGAGCCCTCGTACAAGGTTTCTTTGACTATGCATCCACCTCTTGGTACCACAGCACCTCAAAGGCCCTTAAAACAAGGCTCCAGACCTCCCAAAACAAACTGGTCAGGCTCCTACTTGGCCTCACCCCCCGAACCCACCTCACCCCTGCCCACTTTGACAGGCTGGGATGGCTTAGGGTCGACGACAGAGTACAGCATCTTGCAATGGGTCTGGTCCACAAGATTCGATACACCACCAAGATACCCATGTACCTGTCTAAATACTTCCTTAATGTAAACGAAGTCCACACCCACAACACCAGAGGGAGTGCAACAAACCATGTACAACCCAGATTCGGCACAAACAAGGGACTAAATTATTTTCGCTCCTATGCCACCAAAATGTGGAACGCCCTACCAACAGTCATTAAGACATGTGAATCCCTTGACTCCTTCAAAACCGCTCTCAAAGGGCACCTACGGATTGGCTGCAATTCGAAACTGGCCTCTGTAAAATCTGAATCCCCCCCCCCACCCCATTTCCCCTCACTGTATATGTATCTTTTCCCTTTTTGCTTCCTACATGATGAATTCCTGTTCTGTTCTTTAGCTACATAGAAGTGTCTATTTGTATGTCTCTAAATGTTTTGATGAATTGAACAATGTGGAACAAGTGTAATGCTTAATTGGGTCGTCCACTCACAGTTAACAGTCTTTGTATTGAGTTTGTGCTTAAAATGTACTGTAAATTCTACAAACTGTTAATAAATATTTCAATCAATCAATCAAAACGTTAATCTTTGTCACCTGTATCGGGCTACACCAGGCATTTCTCGCGCGTTTTGTGTAGCCCGGCCGTTATGTTACATCACATATTCAGCTATCAAGCTGCAGCATATGCACAAAAGAATGCAGTTATGTCACTAAAGACTAAACACAGTTAATATAAAAGTAATATCGCCAAACTTACTGCAAAAGCGCTCAAAGTGTGGTTGTGGTTGGAACATACCACTAGAGCTCGTTTAAGTAGGGGGGGACATTTGGACCGCTCCACTCCTTGTATAGTGACGTGTAGATGTTTTGTGACTGCACATTTGGTACAAACCGCAAGTAAGAAGATTTACAGACAAGTAAGAAAATGTACAGAAAAAAATCACAACCCATTGTCCTGATGTCATCAACATATGGTGCTTAATTCAGAACGTGAGATGCCCCTCGCCCAATGATAAAATGCTCTCACCCAGAGTTCAGAGAGGGGGGTGGGGCTGGGGGGGGGGGGGCGCTGGTGGGGTGGGGGGGGGCGGAGAGGGGGGGGGGGGGGTTGGGGTGACAAACAGCATACGTTGATTCAACATTGCTTCGATGTTGGCATTTCAATCATTAAAATTCGACCACAAAACAACATTGATTCAATGACATCTTTTCAACATTGGTTAATTGGTAGCCCCATATGTTCCCTCTCCCTGCTACGCTCATTCTGTAGCTCCGAGATGAGGTCACACACTGGGCCCCTCCCACCGCGTTTCAGAAACGGCGCAAGTTTCCGCTATGTAAGTTTCTTACCCTGACGCCACGATTAATCCAAACGTGAAGGGGACGTGAAGGGTTTACACTAATTCAACCATAACAACACCCAATAAAATCCAACTAGAGATTTGAACCGAGCCTTTAACGTATTCGAATACGGTTTGAACCACGACAAGGTCCAGAGTCGTGTGAGCTTTCTAAAGTTTAAATCACGTTTCTACGACAAAGTATGCCAGAGTAATGAGGCTGCAAAAGTGAGGTTGATTTGAGATAAATCCCATACATTGTCAATGGGAGGAAAAAACTATAAATAAAGTTAAATATTTTAAAAAGTATAAACTTTTTCAAAACAACTTTTTCACCAATGAAAGTTCAAAGATAGATGAACATTATAAAGTTTAAATGAAGTTTCAAAGTGAAAGTATGACGGAGTAATAAGAGCTCAAAAAAGTTAACTGTGAAAAATGGGACCTTTCTTCCATCGACTATAAAGAATGTAAAAAAAAGTTAAAAAATGTTAAAAAGTATAAAAAGTATAAAACTTTGTAAAAAAAAAAAAAACAAGCACACATCACTGCAAAGAGCTGAACAGTTTGAAGTTTGAACAAAATTTCTAGCATAAAGTATGTGGAAGTAGTTACACGGCGAAAAAAGTGGCGGAATAAAGAAACATAAGAATAAATATAAATTGGCAATAACTAGTGTGTGCTCGCTGTGGCGAGCCCACAATAATAATAAGCAGCCATAATGTACAAAGCGCATAACAGACTTCTTCTGGGCTGTATCCAGGACCTGTTTGAGGCTAGAGAAAGTAGGTATAATCTTAGGCGATTTGGCATCTTTAAGGGGACAAAGACAAAGGCAAGAACAAACAAAAAAGGGAGATGTATAACTGTCAGAGGGGTGAATCTGTGCATGGAACGGCTGGACAATGTACTAAAAAAGTGCAGTTCAATCTATACATTTAAAATAATGTATAAATAGAAAATAATAGATAAGTATAAAACATTAACAATATAGCATGCCACATAAATCATAACTTATTAAGTATATATACTCATTAAGATATAGTAATGCTAAAACTGTAGAATAACCTCTATTTTCATGCGCAATTGTGAATTCTGAGTGATCAAATTTGTTTTCTCTTATGCTCTTTCTTCTTTTCCCTTTTTGTATTTTTTTCCTCTGTTTGTTTGTTTTCCCCTGTTTGTTTACTGCCCCCCCCCCCCCCCCATGTGTGTTAGATGTATTGTATATTATATTTTTTTTCCACAATTAAGTCTGTAGGTGCAAATAGGATAGGCAAAATGAGCCACGGGCTTCAGCCTATACCTTTTTGGGCTAAATCTAAATCTCAAGTTATAATGATCAAATGTAATCAATGCATTCAATGTTCATTCTATGACCAAAATAAACATAATAATAATAATAATAATAATAATAATAATAATAATAATAGTAATAATAATAATAATAATAATAATAATAATAATAATAATAATAATAATAATAATAATAATAATAATAATAACGAAAACAATGTTTACAAAGTGCTTTACAGTGTCAATGGATAACCAACAACAATCAAATTAAATACATAAAATAGACATTATAAGACAATAATAGAACCAATAAAGCATATACACATACATGGACATGAAAAATGAGCAACATGATACATCTAAGGAAAGGCTTTAGTGTACAAATATGTTTTCAAAAGTGATTTGAAAGTTGACACTGCAGTTAGCTAGCTTTAAAGCCAGAGGTATAGGACATTCCAGCTAGTCTGGGTGCCCGGGCAGCAAAAGCCCGGTTGCCCATAGTGACTATAAATAAGCGAGTCGAGGGAACTTCCAGGAGAGCCAGACCTGAGGGGGCCAGGCCTCGCATGGGCTTTAAAAGTAATCAATACAATTTTGAAATCAACTCTAAAAGCCAGTGGAGAGAAGCCAGGATTGGTGTAATGTGGTCCTGCCTCCGAGACCTTTTTAGTATATTCTAGCTGCAGAGTTTTGTACAAAGTTGAAGACGGGAGATAACTATTTTGCTGAGCCCTGAGTAGGCCTATAGTGAATTGCAGTAGTCAAGCGACATAAAATAAGCCCTTTAAATTATTTTTTGACAATGCTGTACCCCCTCCAACTGTATACTTTATGTTTACACAATGCTGCACCCCCTCCTCTATACTTTATGTTTACACAATGCTGTACCCCCTCCTCCAACTGTATACTTTATGTTTACACAATGCTGTACCCCCTCCTCCAACTGTATACTTTATGTTTACACAATGCTGTACCCCCTCCTCCAACTGTATACTTTATGTTTACACAATGCTGCACCCCCTCCTCCAACTGTATACTTTATGTTTACACAATGCTGGGAAAAAATGACATAGTACATCATCATCTTGTAATGGGTCTGGCCCATACGATTCGCTACACAAGATACCCACTGTCTAAATACTTCCTTAATGTTAACGAAGGACAACACGAGCGGGGGTTCAACAAACCATGTTTAACCCAGATTTGGCACAAACAAGGGACTAAAGTCATTTCGCTCCTATGCCACTAAAATGTGGAACGCCCTACCAACAGCCATTAAGACATGTGAATCCCTTGATTCCTTCAAAACCTTCAAAACCCCTGTAAAGTCCCCACCCCCTTTTCCCCTTATACTGTATCCATGTTTTTTCCCTTTTTACTTCCTTTATATGATGATTTCCTGTGTTGTTATATAGAAGTGTATATCTCTAAATGTTCTGACCCTGTTGTAAACAATAATGTTATACGTTTTTGTATTGACTTGTGCTTGTATTCTGCATACTGTTATTAACAGTATCAATCAATCAATCAATCAATCAATCAATCAATCAATCAATCAATCAATCAATCAATAGCCTACTTTGTTTACACGATGCTGTACAACTGCATAATTATTGTCCCCATTTTCAACAGCTTTTTATTGTATTTTGACACTTGTGTTGGCAATGTAAACTTTTTCTATAAATGCCAATAAAGCTCATTTGAATATAATTTAATATAGTGTGTAGTATGGCAGTGGTTCCCAGGGGTCCCCCAGGGGTCCTTGAGGGAGTTAAAAAAAATATGGACCCTTATGGGTCTGTAACTCGATCTGAGAGTGTACAAAATTGGTACCAATAAATGGACCATTTGGTTCCATCTACTCTCAGAGTTAAATTAACATTGATTTTACAATATAAATTGGGGGTCCCAGAGATAGAAAGGCCATTAAATGGGGGTCCGTAGACTAATGCATGTCAGGGGGTCCTTGAAATTAAACGTGTTGAGAATCACTGCTAGAGCCATAAAACTCCTCTCTTACGGGGGTCCCTGGCATATTATTTTCAAATGGGGGTCCGCAGGGCTAATTAGTGTCAATTTGGGGTCCCTATGGACCCTGGCACGAAAAGGTTTGGGAACCACTAGTGTAGTGTAGTCCCTCTATGGTGCTATGGTGTAGTCCCCTAGAGGGCGCTATAGCGGGCTCTCCTCTCGCGCGGACCGGAACGGAAGTTCCCTCTTGTCGGTGTCGTCGTTGGCTTCCTAGAGAACTACAGAATGTTATCAACACCAGCAGCTAGCTGCTAAACCGTTAGCATCCCTCCTCAAACTACTAAAACTACAACTACACGGACACTTTTAGACCGACATTGAGTCAATACCAAACGACATAATAACCCAATGAGAACGACGCGCGAGCGGACAGTACTATGGACGGACAGCTAGCGTCGCGAAGCTAACGTTAGCCGTGTGTGTGTGTGTGTGTGTATGTTTAGTGTGTGTCGGGTGGTAGGCTAGCTAGCTACGTTAGCTATATATGTATACGTATCTAAATACATATGTGTATGTATGTATACTATAAACAATAAGAATGTCTATAACGGCTTCATTAGCTGTTGATTAGCAGCTTATATTACTAGCCCAGTGTGTGTGTGTGTGTGTGGGGAGCACAGTGCCATATCTATAAACATCATCATAATCAGATCTACAAGCTCTCAGGGTGTGTGTGTGATGGACAGCTCGGTGCTGTCGGAGAAGCCTTCGTCCTCTTCGTCACACTGACATCATCATCATCGTCAACATCTGGAAGGAAGCGACACACACACAGATGTGTTTTCCTACCAGCTGCAGCGATGTGAGTACTTTTACCTAAAGGAACTGAATAGAAATACTCTGTTGGTCTGTTTTCACGTTGAACTTGTTTCCACGCTTATCTTGATCTCGTAGATCTGCTATTTTTTAATATCTGCCATGTAACAGGACTGTATAGTATCTACAAAAAAGTAACGTAAGCCTTATGTTATACTTTAGCTATTGAACAATTGCAGATCTACAAGCTCATAGCGCTGCACTGAGTGTCGCACTACAAGCTTGTAGGTCTGCTAGTTTTTTTTTTAATTGAGAAAATATGGCACACATCTTTGAATATATATTCTTTCAGAGCAAACGTTTTTAACTCAAATCTTTGCTTCTGGAGGGCGTCCCTGGAACAACATTTTCAGATGTGGGTCCGCGGCCAAATACATAATAATAATGGGGATCCTTGACATGAAAAAGGTTTTTCTGAAAACTGTTAGGATTCAGAAGCAGAATTCTTTTTAGAAACGGCCTCAGGTCTAAACGGGTTAGGACCTGAGGATCGGATTCTACAAATCTACAAATGTCTTAATCTTAGGGCCGATTCATACTCCTATTTTAGAGCCGAATAAAAGTCGGTTCGGCTCTGTAGAGCCTACAATGTGACGTCACAATGTACTGAATATTTCTGACGAGCCGCAATCATTTTGGCACTATAGCGCCGAAGCAGCGGTAAAATAGGAGTATGAATCGGCCCCAAGTCATGACGTGTTTCTATGTCAGTGCAGGGGTTGAACTTGACACTAATGGTGCGTTCACATGGGCACATTGGGCAGACGCGACGATGCAGTCTACCGTTCATTGTCAATGGAAGCCAGCGACAGAGATGCAAAGATGCATGTAGCCGCTCCAAATCAACTCTGGCGTCTTTGCGTGTGCCCGTGTTTGTGAACGCACCGTAAACGACTGCCACTCGGCAAGCAAATTAACGATGGGGCGAAACAGTGGAGTTTGTTTTCAGGTTTGCCTGATGGGCAAGTGCGCTTGAATGGGGGAAGCAACCGTCTTCATTAAATATTGGCTATTCATGAAGAGAACAAACAATGATACTGTTTAACAAGTAGCAGTTGCCCTCGTTCAGACTTTCAAAGTGACTGTCACCACAGTTATTGATTTGATTTAACATTAATTTGACTTACTTTTCGTGCAAGTGGGCATGACCTTTAGACAAGTAGAACATGACCTATACTTGCCCAGCGGGCAAATGCCTCTGAGACCTTTTGAGGACCCCTGCAGTGGTCCTCAAACCTTTTCATGTCAAGGACCCCCAGCAGCTAGTATCTGTGTGTTGGCCGCAAACTACCATCTGAAAATATGTTGTTCCAGGGAGCTATATACTGTATATTCAAAGATTTGCACACATTTTCAGGATTTTTCTAAAATAGCAGATCTACAAGTTCATAGTGTGACACAGAGTGCTGCACTATGAGCTTGTCGATCTGCTGTTTGTGTTTTTCCAACAGCTAAAGTTTAAAATAATTGTTTTAAGTGGTTAAAAGCAAATGGTGAGACAGATGCGTTCCTGGTCTTAATGGGTTAAACAATATACTATAATAATAATAATCATATTTGGTAGTGTACATTGAGACTATTAATGATAGGATGCCAGGTCAACAGAACCTGTCATCTGTCTAAATAACATCCAATCTACAGTAGATAACATTTACAATGCATTAACTTTAGTTACAAGTAAGACGCGCAAACGCGTGAAGCGAACGCAGCTTGTGTGTGTGTGGTTGTGTGTGCGTGTGCGTGTGCGTGTGTGTGTGTGTGTGTGTGTGTGTGTGTGTGTGTGTGTGTGTGTGCGCGTGTGCGTGTGCGTGTGTGTGTGTGTGTGTGTGTGTGTGTGTGTGCTACAGCTGCGCCCTGTGTGTGTGTGTGCTACAGCTGCGCCCTCTGGTGGCGGGCGGGTGGTGTAACAGTGGGACAGACACACACACAGACACACAGACACACACACAGACATTCAGCCCTTGCTGTCATAGTAAGTGGCTCACTGCGTTCGCAACAAGTTACCTTGTAAGATTACAGTAGAACTACAGTCCTGTCTAGTACTTCAGAAATTCTAAAATAGCAGATCAAAATCTATACTTTTTGTTTAAACTGATGTGATGACCGTGATGTAGGAGTGATGTAAATGGGTTTTCAATGTAATGGAACCCCGGACCGACATTTTATGAGTCCTACTACTTGAATGACATTAGAGTACAGTACTGAGTACAGTATTGCATCACAGGATCCCCAGAGGGTGACTGACAACATGATTGCGTCCGGACTCCTTTCTCAATAGTGTGTGTCCAGTGGAAACCTGGTATGAATCTGATCTCAGGTCAGAATGGGTTAGGACCCAGGGACATTTTATGAGTCCTTCAGCCACGTTAGAGTACAGTATTCTATCCCAGCACCCCCGGGGGGGGGGGGCGGAGCGTGACATGACATGATTGTGTCCTTTCTCAATTGATTGAGCGTTAAAGATGCAGGCTATTTTCATCACTGCAATACTCTGGCTATTCGGAAAAATCTACAGTAGTTTTTGTCGACTACAATGTATTTTGGCGGGCCTTGATGCCGTCAATACTCAATAGGCCTAATTTTACACTGAAAATGACAGATCTACAAGCTTGCAGCACGACGCGCTGTGAGCTTGTAGATCTGCTATTTTCAGCATGCAACCAAGTGTAAAATGACATACTTGATCTCTTGTCCACTAGTCCCTTCCTAACATTTAGTCTAGTTTTTGTTTGTTGCTTCTTTTGTTGACAAAATTGTCAATTGTCAAAATAGCCGATCACAATGTTGTGAGCTTGTAGATCTGCTATATGCTGACCATAATGCTGTGAGCTTGTAGATCTGCTATGTATTCTGAACGTTTGACTTACCTGTGTTGAACTCCATGTGTCTGTTTCCCTTTTCCTACCAGATCTGGGTGGAGTCGAGCGAAGAGCCCCGCCCCCAGCTGTCTGTCAGCGAGGAGCGCCTGACTGTAGTTCTCTGAGATAAAACTACAACTACCACAGCACACCAACACAGGTCTGACTGTAGTCCTCTTGAGATAAAAAACTACAACTACCACAGCACACCAACACAGGTCTGACTGTAGTCCTCTGAGATAAAAAACAACTACCACAATTTCACCAACACAGGTCTGAGATAAAACTACAACTACCACAATACACCTACACAGGTCTGAGATAAAAACTACAACAATACATCAACACAGGTCCGAGATAGAACTACAACTAGGTCCTGACAGAACATTAAAACATAATCAACCTGCACAGGTCCTGACCGATCATAAAAACAAAACACAAAAATCATAGAAATAAAAATAAACTAGGCCAAGTGCATCACATTATAATATAATCATGGTTGGAATCTAAAGGCACAGCATCTGAAGGACTTTGAGCAAAAACAATGAGACATCAAAAACTCCAGATGATAAAAAAAATACCTGGTGTCGCCATTATTACATTATCGTCTAACCACAAATATTTGTAATCGTCATAATAAGATTTACAATTTGCAATGTAGGCATTTATCAGAAGCTCTTAATCCAGAGCGATTTACAGTAAGCTAGAACAACACAAGGTAATACATCACATACATAGAAATAGTCATCATGACTCATACGCAAGTTAACCCATTATTGGTGTTTCAAGCATTATGTTACACTTTAGCTATTGAAAAATAGCAGATCTCGCTATTTCTGAAAAATCATGAAAATGGGGCGCAAATCTTTGATTATATTATTATATTATATTATATTATATATATATCTTTCACAGCGAACGTTTCTAACTCAAATCTTTGCTTCTGGGGGGTCCTTGGAACAACATATTTTCAGATGGGGGTCGGCGGCCAATTACATATAATTTTAGAGAGATAGAAAACTGTCAGGATTTAGAAGATTTCTTTTTTTTTTTCATTTCGATGTCGGGTCTAAATGGGTTAAGAACATCCGTCTAGCAGTAGAATATCTGTACAGTGACACTATGAGTAAACACTGTAGAGTGCTAAGCATTGATACATACACAATGCTATCCAAGTCACATAAGTTGAGCCTTTGTTTGCCATGGCAAGTGCTACGGGCTAAGATGAAGTCTGAAGAGGTGCGTTTTCAGACTATGGCGGAAGATTGGGAGTGAGTCTGCAGCTCTGATAGCAATGGGAGGTGCATTTCATATTTTTGGAATGGACTTCCCATTCTCATCGCGTTCTTATTCTCATCGGCACAGCCCTCGTTAATGGTGAATGGTGCTGGTTTAATTCACGGCTAGAAGGCTGTTTCATACCAATCAGATTGCTTCCTCGGAACGACCTGTGGTATAATATCCATTAACCCATTTTAGACTGAGGTCGATTAAAAATGTCTTCTAAAACAGTTTTCTGAACAGTTTTCTAGGTCAGTGGTGCTCAACCTTTTTCACGTCAAGCACCCCAGAATTATCTGTATTTGGCCACCAACCCCCATCTAAAAATATGTTGTTCCAAGGACCCCCCCACCCAGAAGCAAAGATTTGAGTTAAAAACATTCACTCTGAAAGAATATATATTCCAAGATTTGCGCCACCATTTTCACGATTTTTCAAAAATAGCAGACCTACAAGTTCATAGTGCGGCACTCAGTGCCGCGCTATGAGCTTGTAGATCTGCTTTTTTTCAACAGCTAAAGCATAACATAATGCTTAAAACACCAATGAATTCATTCATAAGCTGATACAGTGCCAGTAAGACCCCCTGAGGGCGAGAAGCGACCTCACGCATCCGCCTGGGTGACGGCAGACTGCTGGGCGAGTGCTGGCACTTTGGCATGGGGGGTCAGATCAACATATCCGCCTGGGTGACAGCAGGGTCCCTGGAACAGATTCAGATGGGGGTCCGTGGCCATGTACAGATATTTCTGGATATTTATGAGAGAGGTTGAGTACCACTGACATAGAAACATAGGTTTTTTTTCTTCAGAAAACTGTCAGGATTTAAAGAATTCTTTTTATTTTAGAATCTGCCTCAGTCCTAAATGAGTTAATTGTTAGATCTTCAAGCTATGAACTTGTAGGTCTGCTATTTTCGAAAAATCGTGAAAATGTGCCAACTTTTAACTCAAATCTTT